>NW_023995518.1:0-105256 GCF_015586225.1 Lucilia sericata | reverse complement strand
GTTCTAGTTCTGTTCTAGTTCTGTTCTAGTTCTGTTCTAGTTCTGTTCTAGTTCTGTTCTAGTTCTGTTCTAGTTCTGTTCTAGTTCTGTTCTAGTTCTGTTCTAGTTCTGTTCTAGTTCTGTTCTAGTTCTTTCTAGTTCTGTTCTAGTTCTGTTCTAGTTCTGTTCTAGTTCTGTTCTAGTTCTGTTCTAGTTCTGTTCTAGTTCTGTTCTAGTTCTGTTCTAGTTCTGTTCTAGTTCTGTTCTAGTTCTGTTCTAGTTCTGTTCTAGTTCTGTTCTAGTTCTGTTCTAGTTCTGTTCTAGTTCTGTTCTAGTTCTGTTCTAGTTCTGTTCTAGTTCTGTTCTAGTTCTGTTCTAGTTCGTTCTAGTTCTGTTCTAGTTTGTTCTAGTTCTGTTCTAGTTCTGTTCTAGTTCTTTCTAGTTCTGTTCTAGTTTGTTCTAGTTCTAGTCTGTTCTAGTTCTGTTATAGTTTCTAGTTCTAGTTCTGTTTAGTTCTGTTCTAGTTCTGTTCTAGTTCTGTTCTAGTTCGTTCTAGTTCTGTTCTAGTTCTGTTCTAGTTCTGTTCTAGTTCTGTTCTAGTTCTGTTCTAGTTCTGTTCTAGTTCTGTTCTAGTTCTGTTCTAGTTCTGTTTCTAGTTCTGTTCTAGTTCTGTTCTAGTTCTGTTCTAGTTCTGTTCTAGTTCTGTTCTAGTTCTGTTCTAGTTCTGTTCTAGTTCTGTTCTAGTTCTGTTCTAGTTCTGTTCTAGTTCTGTTCTAGTTCTGTTCTAGTTCTGTTCTAGTTCTGTTCTAGTTCTGTTCTAGTTCTGTTCTAGTTCTGTTCTAGTTCTGTTCTAGTTCTGTTCTAGTTCTGTTCTAGTTCTGTTCTAGTTCTGTTCTAGTTCTGTTCTAGTTCTGTTCTAGTTCTGTTCTAGTTCTGTTCTAGTTCTGTTCTAGTTCTGTTAGTTCTGTTCTAGTTCTGTTCTAGTTCTTAGTTCTGTTCTAGTTCTGTTCTAGTTCTGTTCTAGTTCTGTTCTAGTTCTGTTCTAGTTCTGTTTAGTTCTGTTCTAGTTCTGTTCTAGTTCTGTTCTAGTTCTGTTCTAGTTCTGCTAGTTCTGTTCTAGTTCTGTTCTAGTTCTGTTCTAGTTCTGTTCTAGTTCTGTTCTAGTTCTGTTCTAGTTCTGTTCTAGTTCTGTTCTAGTTCTGTTCATTCTGTTCTAGTTCTGTTCTAGTTCTAGTTCTAGTTCTGTTCTAGTTCTGTTCTAGTTCTGTTCTAGTTCTGTTCTAGTTCTGTTCTAGTTCTGTTCTAGTTCTGTTCTAGTTCTGTTCTAGTTCTGTTCTAGTTCTGTTCTAGTTATGTTCTAGTTCTGTTCTAGTTCTGTTCTAGTTCTGTTCTAGTTCTGTTCTAGTTCTGTTCTAGTTCTGTTCTAGTTCTGTTCTAGTTCTGTTCTAGTTCTGTTCTAGTTCTGTTCTAGTTCTGTTCTAGTTCTGTTCTAGTTCTGTTCTAGTCTGTTCTAGTTCTGTTCTAGTTCTGTTCTAGTTCTGTTCTAGTTTGTTCTAGTTCTGTTCTAGTTCTGTTCTAGTTCTGTTCTAGTTCTGTTCTAGTTCTGTTCTAGTTCTGTTCTAGTTCTGTTCTAGTTCTGTTCTAGTTCTGTTCTAGTTCTGTTCTAGTTCTGTTCTAGTTCTGTTCTAGTTCTGTTCTAGTTCTGTTCTAGTTCTGTTCTAGTTCTGTTCTAGTTCTGTTCTAGTTCTGTTCTAGTTCTGTTCTAGTTCTGTTCTAGTTCTGTTCTAGTTTCTGTTCTAGTTATGTTTAGTTCTGTTCTAGTTCTGTTCTAGTTTGTTCTAGTTTGTTCTGTTCTGTTCTAGTTCTGTTCTAGTTCTGTTCTAGTTCTGTTCTAGTTCTGTTCTAGTTCTGTTCTAGTTCTGTTCTAGTTCTGTTCTAGTTCTGTTCTAGTTCTGTTCTAGTTCTGTTCTAGTTCTGTTCTAGTTCTGTTCTAGTTCTGTTCTAGTTCTGTTCTAGTTCTGTTCTAGTTCTGTTCTAGTTCTGTTCTAGTTCTGTTCTAGTCTGTTTAGTTCTAGTTTCTGTTCTAGTTCTGTTAGTTCTGTATTTCTGTTCTAGTTCTGTTCTAGTTCTGTTCTAGTTCTGTTCTAGTTCTAGTTCTGTTCTAGTTCTAGTTCTAGTTCTAGTTCTGTTCTGTTCTAGTTCTGTTCTAGTTCTGTTCTAGTTCTGTTCTAGTTCTGTTCTAGTTCTGTTCTAGTTCTGTTCTAGTTCTGTTCTAGTTCTGTTCTAGTTCTGTTCTACTTCTGTTCTAGTTCTGTTCTAGTTCTGTTCTAGTTCTGTTCTAGTTCTGTTCTAGTTGTTTTCTAGTTATGTTCTAGTTGTTCTTGTTCTGTTCTAGTTCCATTATAATTCTATTGTAGTTCTGTTCTAGTTCTGTTTTAGTTCTGTTCTGTTCTAGTTCTGTTGTAGATGTGTTCTGTTTAATCGTAGTTTTATTTATATTCCAGTTCTACAGTATATTTCTTAATTTTTTTTTTTTTTTTGAAGAATATTACTTTAATCTTTTTCTAAGAGGGTTTAATTCGTTTTTATAATCTTTTTGTTTAAATTACATACAAAAGACATTTTTTTCACTAAAGTCCTTGAAGGAAAATTTCTTTTGTTTTGCTCTTAATTATGTGGGCAATAAACCTATTAATTGCGTTGTAGCCCAAAACTAATTAACATTTTTAATAATATAAAATTAAAGAAGGCAAACGGTTGTAGTTTTTCTCAACATATTAGATAAACTCAAGCTACAGACTTCAGCAAAAAAGAATTAAACTATTTTGTGGCATTTTCCTCTCAACAATTGCCAACACATATAGAAATATATTAATATGTATATGTGTTTTATAGTCATAAGAGTGTTAAGCAATTTTATATTCTCAACTCGTATACTTCGGAGGCAACGACGACATATTACATACAAAATAGACTTAAAACAAACATACAAGTGTAAGATATCTACTGGTGACCTCAAAACTTAATGTATTTTTAAAGCCTACGTTTACCCATACACATACATTTTTAATACAGACACATAAACAACACACATGAATACTCTCATACATTCACACATACATACTGATGTTTAACAAATTTATTGCAATACAAGAACGACAACAACAGTCTCATGCTAATGAAGCACAATTTCCAGAGTAAAAGTTCATTAAAAATACAACAATGTGCGTGTGTATGTGTCATCATTGTTTATGTGCGTATATAATGTGTGTGAACTACCATCACCACAGCTACACATACATACATATTCAGTGATGTATTTCCGTTTCCTTTTTATAAAACGGTTCATAATATTGTGCTCAGTACAAACATTGTTATTGCAACATGTCTAACTAAAACGTGTGCTAAAGTGCAGGAAAAAATTTCAAATTCTTAATAATTGACTTGCTCACCAATTTAGTTTCTTTTTTTAAGACAATAATCCAACAGGGAGACATAGAGGAAGAAATCGATAGTTTATATAAGAGAAATTTTAATTAAAAATTTTGTATATAAAAAAACATGCAAGAATGTGAATGTTACCTGAAAAAAATGGAAAAAAATTGAGAACATTTAAATTTGTGTTTAAAGAAGGCTTAAGAATAGAATTAAAAAAAATAAACTAGTGATTACTACAAAATATTAAAATAAAGATGGAGTTGAAACTTTAAATAACATTTTTAATTCATAATTGTCTGCTACTTACAAGTTACTGTTCTACTTCAGTTCAAGTTGAAATCTAGTTCAATTCTAGTTCAGTGCTAGTTCAGTTCTAGTTCAGTTCTAGTTCAGTTCTAGTTCAGTTCTAGTTCAGTTCTAGTTCAGTTCTAGTTCAGTTCTAGTTCAGTTAGTTCTAGTTTAGTTCTAGTTCAGTTTTAGTTCAGTTCTAGTTCAGTTCTATTCAGTTCTATTTCAGTTCTAGTTCAGTTCTAGTTCAGTTCTAGTTCAGTTCTAGTTCAGTTCTAGTTCAGTTCAGTTCTAGTTCAGTTCTAGTTCAGTTCTAGTTCAGTACTAGTTCAGTTCTAGTTCAGTTCTAGTTCAGTTCTAGTTCAGTTCTAGTTCAGTTCTAGTTCAGTTCTAGTTCAGTTCTAGTTCAGTTCTAGTTCAGTTCTAGTTCAGTTCTAGTTCAGTTCTAGTTCAGTTCTAGTTCAGTTCTAGTTCAGTTTCTAGTTCAGTTCTAGTTCAGTTCTAGTTCAGTTCTAGTTCAGTTCTAGTTCAGTTCTAGTTCAGTTCTAGTTCAGTTCTAGTTCAGTTCTAGTTCAGTTCTAGTTCAGTTCTAGTTCAGTTCTAGTTCAGTTCTAGTTCAGTTCTAGTTCAGTTCTAGTTCAGTTCTAGTTCAGTTCTAGTTCAGTTCTAGTTCAGTTCTAGTTCAGTTCAGTTAGTTCAGTTCTAGTTCAGTTCTAGTTCAGTTCTAGTTCAGTTCTAGTTCAGTTCTAGTTCAGTTCTAGTTCAGTTCTAGTTCAGTTCTAGTTCAGTTCTAGTTCAGTTCTAGTTCAGTTCTAGTTCAGTTCTAGTTCAGTTCTAGTTCAGTTTCTAGTTCAGTTCTAGTTCAGTTCTAGTTCAGTTCTAGTTCAGTTCTAGTTCAGTTCTAGTTCAGTTCTAGTTCAGTTCTAGTTCAGTTCTAGTTCAGTTCTAGTTCAGTTCTAGTTCAGTTCTAGTTCAGTTCTAGTTCAGTTCTAGTTCAGTTCTAGTTCAGTTCGTTCTAGTTCAGTTCTAGTTCAGTTCTAGTTCAGTTCTAGTTCAGTTCTAGTTCAGTTCTAGTTCAGTTCTAGTTCAGTTCTAGTTCAGTTCTAGTTCAGTTCTAGTTCAGTTCTAGTTCAGTTCTAGTTCAGTTCTAGTTCAGTTCTAGTTCAGTTCTAGTTCAGTTCTAGTTCAGTTCTAGTTCTGTTCTAGTTCTGTTCTAGTTCTGTTCTAGTTCTTTCTAGTTCAGTTTTTCTAGTTCAGTTCTAGTTCAGTTCTAGTTCAGTTCTAGTTCAGTTCTAGTTCAGTTCTAGTTCAGTTCTAGTTCAGTTCTAGTTCAGTTCTAGTTCAGTTTCTAGTTCAGTTCTAGTTCAGTTCTAGTTCAGTTCTAGTTCAGTTCTAGTTCAGTTCTAGTTCAGTTCTAGTTCAGTTCTAGTTCAGTTCTAGTTCAGTTCTAGTTCAGTTCTAGTTCAGTTCTAGTTCAGTTCTAGTTCAGTTCTAGTTCAGTTCTAGTTCAGTTCTAGTTCAGTTCTAGTTCAGTTTCTAGTTCAGTTCTAGTTCAGTTCTAGTTCTGTTCTAGTTCAGTTCTAGTTCAGTTCTAGTTCAGTTCTAGTTCAGTTCTAGTTCAGTTCTAGTTCAGTTCTAGTTCAGTTCTAGTTCAGTTCTAGTTCAGTTCTAGTTCAGTTCTAGCTTCAGTTTTCTAGTCAGTTCTAGTTCAGTTCTAGTTCAGTTCTAGTTCAGTTCTAGTTCAGTTCTAGTTCAGTTCTAGTTCAGTTCTAGTTCAGTTCTAGTTCAGTTCTAGTTCAGTTCTAGTTCAGTTCTAGTTCAGTTCTAGTTCAGTTCTAGTTCAGTTCTAGTTCAGTTCTAGTTCAGTTCTAGTTTTCTAGTTCAGTTCTAGTTCAGTTCTAGTTCTGTTCTAGTTCTGTTCTAGTTCTGTTCTAGTTCTGTTCTAGTTCTGTTCTAGTTCTTTTCTAGTTCAGTTCTAGTTCAGTTCTAGTTCAGTTCAGTTCTAGTTCAGTTTTATTTCAGTTCTAGTTCAGTTCTAGTTCAGTTCTAGTTCAGTTCTAGTTCAGTTCTAGTTCAGTTCTAGTTCAGTTCTATTTCAGTTCTAGTTCAGTTCTAGTTCAGTTCTAGTTCAGTTCTAGTTCAGTTCTAGTTCAGTTCTAGTTTAGTTCTAGTTCAGTTCTAGTTCAGTTCTAGTTCAGTTCTAGTTTCAGTTCTAGTTCAGTTCTAGTTCATTTAGTTCAGTTCTAGTTCAGTTCTAGTTCAGTCTAGTTCAGTTCTAGTTCAGTTCTAGTTCAGTTCTAGTTCAGTTCTAGTTCAGTTCTAGTTCAGTTCTAGTTCAGTTCTAGTTCAGTTCTAGTTCAGTTTCTAGTTCAGTTCTAGTTCAGTTCTAGTTCAGTTCTAGTTCAGTTCTAGTTCAGTTCTAGTTCGTAGTTCAGTTCTAGTTCAGTTCTAGTTCGGTTCTAGTTCAGTTTCTAGTTCAGTTCTAGTTCAGTTCTAGTTCAGTTCTAGTTCAGTTCTAGTTCAGTTCTAGTTCAGTTCTAGTTCAGTTCTAGTTCAGTTCTAGTTCAGTTCTAGTTCAGTTTCTAGTTCAGTTCTAGTTCAGTTCTAGTTCCGTTCTAGTCCAATTCAGTTCTAGTTCGGTTTTAGTTCAGTTGTATTTCATTTTAAAAAAGTTAAATTTATTATTAGTCGTTGCTCAGAAACATTTTTGAAAGTTCTGGACATTTATTCTGCTATAGAAATCAAAAAACACCCTAAGTGTTCATACAAAAAAAAAGATATTTTTATTTACATACCAATTGATGATAATAAAAACCTCAACAACAGCACAAATTTATGGCTAAATGCATTTTTATAAATTTTTAGATGATTTTATTCGTTTTTTGTTATTGTGACAGACGAAAAATTGTGTTAAAAATATAATAAAATTTAAACAACAAAATCAGATTTAAGTGTTGTTATTTAATGTTTTTATTTGTCTGCTGTTGGCTGTCCATATAGCCATTAGATTTTAACAATGGGAAAATTACAAACAATTCCTTTTTTTACTATAATAATAAAATTTACACATCAATGAAGAGGTGTGATCATAACAAAAAGATTCTTAACAGCTTATAAAAATTCTTTATTTTAAATTTTTTAAATGAAAGGTGGCGTATACATAATTTTTTAATTATATGGGAGTTTAATAGTAATCATACGTACTGTCGTATACTTGTATAAGGGGACGTATACTTAATATTTTATTAAATGGTAATTAAATAACAGTCGTATTAGTCCATAAAAGTTTAAAGAAGAAAATCTTTTAAAATTAGTTTAAAATCGTTTAATATAATATGTTAATATAGAGAAAACTTAACATTTGCCACATTTTTGTTTTAAATAAAAACTTCTAGCATTAAATTAATTTTTAGGCCTTTGGTTATTTCTTTTGAGTTAAAGTTCCTGATGCATTATAAAATGTATGATTTTATTTACCATGTGAGTACGAGAAGTATGTACAACAACATGACCACTTAATACTTATTCAAATACCCAGAGAACTGTAACTTAATATGAATTTCTAATAAAACTCACATGTAGACCAAGAACATACGTACATTTTTTATTGCATGCGGGCGAATACTTTATAATTTTTCATGTAAATATAACAGTCATGCGTTAAGTAGGTCAATGAAGAATGTAGGGAAATAACTTTACAAATACTTCAAATCTAGAAAATCAATTTAAATAATAATTACAATAGAAACTTAAGAGAAACAATTTCACTAAAATATACTATAAAAGGAAAACTAACAATTTTTACTTTAAACATAAAATTATTCACTTTGAAACATTTTTCGAAACCAAATTTTGTAGAACAGAACTAGAATAAAGCATGAGCAGAACTAGAACAGAACTGGAACAGAACTAGAACAGAACTAGAACAGAACTAGAACAGAACTAGAACAGAACTAGAACAGAACTAGAACAGAACTAGAACAGAACTAGAACAGAACTAGAACAGAACTAGAACAGAACTAGAACAGAACTAGAACAGAACTAGAACAGAACTAGAACAGAATTAGAACATAACTAGAACAGAACTAGAACAGAACTAGAACAGAACTAGAACAGAACTAGAACAGAACTAGAACAGAACTAGAACAGAACTAGAACAGAACTAGAACAGAACTAGAACAGAACTAGAACAGAACTAGAACAGAACTAGAACAGAACTAGAACAGAACTAGAACAGAACTAGAACAGATCTAGAACAGAACTAGAACAGAACTAGAACAGAACAGAACTAGAAACTGAACTAGAACTGAACTAGAACTGAACTAGAACTGAACTAGAACTGAACTAGAACTGAACTAGAACTGAACTAGAACTGAACTAGAACTGAACTAGAACTGAACTAGAACTGAACTAGAACTGAACTAGAACTGAACTAGAACTGAACTAGAACTGAACTAGAACTGAACTAGAACTGAACTAGAACTGAACTAGAACTGAACTAGAACTGAACTAGAACTGAACTAGAACTGAACTAGAACTGAACTAGATCAAAACTAGATCAAAACTGGAATGTACTAGAACTGAATATGTCATTGACATAAATTTCATGTAAAAATTTATGATTTCAATACAAAATTAATATTTTATAAAAGAAGAGGAAAATTATTCTAAAACATTTCTTAAATTTAAGGACGTTTTTTCTTTCTGTCTGTTTCAAAGTAATCACATTTTGTAACCATAGTTTTTGTTTTGCTTGCCTGTAATTTATTTCACATAAAAGACTTTAAAAATTACAGACAAACAAACGCCACAACAATAAACAACGTTGTTTGTCAAAAGAAGCAACTTCCGTTGCTTTTTTCATTTCCTGTTTAATACTGATAGCGGTAAATATTCATGTTGTTGTTGTTGTTGGTAATCATAATAACAGAACAAATATGTATTTATCTTTTAGGGGAGCCTGTTAATAGAATGTTGATTTAAAAAATACAATTATTTAAAGATAAATTTGGAGAGGGAAAAAGCCTAATAATTAAAACTTATACATATAATTTTATATATAAAGATTGAGATTTAGAGAGGGGCGTTTATTAATAAAAGAGACAGCAATACTTTTAAACAATTTGAATATTAAAGCTTCCATCCCCGCTATCTAAAAATCGCCAGAGGGTCTTTTTTCACATACTTATGTATGTATGTATTTGTCACCTTCTTATTAATCCCCCTTTAAATATGTAAAATTATTGAAAATAATTTCAACTTTACCGCTCAATAAAAACTCCCCACAATTTTCTAATTCCTCAGAGTAATAATTTTCTTTAGAAAATTTCCACAATATTAAATAGCCATAGAATAATTCGATTGCATTCATTTATATAACTGAATAGTTACAATAACACATATAAATCTGCAGGTGATTATGTGTTTGTACAAATGTAATTCTTGTTCCCTAGGCGATAATAAAATCTTTTCTACTTATTGCGAGGGTGAAGAAAAAGGGGACAATCAAACAAATGTTTGATTATTAGTGACAAAATAGACTAGACAGTTATATCGTTAAAAAAAATGTCTATGGAGAAAAAAATTCAAAAAATCCTAGAGCCTAAATGAATGAGAAGAATTTCTTCCACTTTTTAGTTTTATCATAAAGGTTGCCTTCACTTCTGTTTAGTTCTGTTCTGGTTCTGTTCTAGTTCTGTTCTAGTTCTGTTCTAGTTCTGTTCTAGTTCTGTTCTAGTTCTGTTCTAGTTCTGTTCAGTCTGTAGTTCTGTTCTGTTCTAGTTCTGTTCTAGTTCTGTTCTAGTTCTGTCTAGTTCTGTTCTAGTTCTGTTCTAGTTCTGTTCTAGTTCTGTTCTAGTTCTGTTCTAGTTCTGTTCTAGTTCTGTTCTAGTTCTGTTCTAGTTCTGTTCTAGTTCTGTTCTAGTTCTGTTCTAGTTCTGTTCTAGTTCTGTTCTAGTTCTGTTCTAGTTCTGTTCTAGTTCTGTTCTAGTTCTGTTCTAGTTCTGTTCTAGTTCTGTTCTAGTTCTGTTCTAGTTCTGTTCTAGTTCTGTTCTAGTTCTGTTCTAGTTCTGTTCTAGTTCTGTTCTAGTTCTGTTCTAGTTCTGTTCTAGTTCTGTTCTAGTTCTGTTCTAGTTCTGTTCTAGTTCTGTTCTAGTTCTGTTCTAGTTCTGTTCTAGTTCTGTTCTAGTTCTGTTCTAGTTCTGTTCTAGTTCTGTTTCTAGTTCTGTTCTAGTTCTGTTCTAGTTCTGTTCTAGTTCTGTTCTAGTTCTGTTCTAGTTCTGTTCTAGTTCTGTTCTAGTTCTGTTCTAGTTCTGTTCTAGTTCTGTTCTAGTTCTGTTCTAGTTCTGTTCTAGTTCTGTTGTTCTGTTCTAGTTCTGTTCTAGTTCTGTTCTAGTTCTGTTCTAGTTCTGTTCTAGTTCTGTTCTAGTTCTGTTCTAGTTCTGTTCTAGTTCTGTTCTAGTTCTGTTCTAGTTCTGTTCTAGTTCTGTTCTAGTTCTGTTCTAGTTCTGTTCTAGTTCTGTTCTAGTTCTGTTCTAGTTCTGTTCTAGTTCTGTTCTAGTTCTGTTCTAGTTCTGTTCTAGTTCTGTTCTAGTTCTGTTCTAGTTCTGTTCTAGTTCTGTTCTAGTTCTGTTCTAGTTCTGTTCTAGTTCTGTTCTAGTTCTGTTCTAGTTCTGTTCTAGTTCTGTTCTAGTTCTGTTCTAGTTCTGTTCTAGTTCTGTTCTAGTTCTGTTCTAGTTCTGTTCTAGTTCTGTTCTAGTTCTGTTCTAGTTCTGTTCTAGTTCTTTCTAGTTCTGTTCTAGTTCTGTTCTAGTTCTGTTCTAGTTCTGTTCTAGTTCTGTTCTAGTTCTGTTCTAGTTCTGTTCTAGTTCTGTTCTAGTTCTAGTTCTGTTCTAGTTCTGTTCTAGTTCTGTTCTAGTTCTGTTCTAGTTCTGTTCTAGTTCTGTTCTAGTTCTGTTCTAGTTCTGTTCTAGTTCTGTTCTAGTTCTGTTCTAGTTCTGTTCTAGTTCTGTTCTAGTTTGTTCTAGTTCTGTTCTAGTTCTGTTCTAGTTCTGTTCTAGTTCTGTTCTAGTTCTGTTCTAGTTCTGTTCTAGTTCTGTTTAGTTCTTCTAGTTCTGTTCTAGTTCTGTTCTAGTTCTGTTCTAGTTCTGTTCTAGTTCTGTTCTAGTTCTGTTCTAGTTCTGTTCTAGTTCTGTTCTAGTTCTGTTCTAGTTCTGTTCTAGTTCTGTTCTAGTTCTGTTCTAGTTCTGTTCTAGTTCTGTTCTAGTTCTGTTCTAGTTCTGTTCTAGTTTGTTCTAGTTCTGTTCTAGTTCTGTTCTAGTTCTGTTCTAGTTCTGTTCTAGTTCTGTTCTAGTTCTGTTCTAGTTTGTTCTAGTTCTTTCTAGTTCTGTTCTAGTTCTGTTCTAGTTCTGTTCTAGTTCTGTTCTAGTTCTGTTCTAGTTCTGTTCTAGTTCTGTTCTAGTTTGTTCTAGTTCTGTTCTAGTTCTGTTCTAGTTCTGTTCTAGTTCTGTTCTAGTTCTGTTCTAGTTCTGTTCTAGTTCTTTCTAGTTCTGTTCTAGTTCTGTTCTAGTTCTGTTCTAGTTCTGTTCTAGTTCTGTTCTAGTTCTGTTCTAGTTCTGTTCTAGTTCTGTTCTAGTTCTGTTCTAGTTCTGTTCTAGTTCTGTTCTAGTTCTGTTCTAGTTCTGTTCTATTTGTTCTAGTTCTGTTCTAGTTTGTTCTAGTTTGTTCTAGTTCTGTTCTAGTTCTGTTCTAGTTCTGTTCTAGTTCTGTTCTAGTTCTGTTCTAGTTCTGTTCTAGTTCTGTTCTAGTTTCTGTTCTAGTTCTGTTCTAGTTCTGTTCTAGTTCTGTTCTAGTTCTGTTCTAGTTCTGTTCTAGTTCTGTTCTAGTTCTGTTCTAGTTCTGTTCTAGTTCTGTTTAGTTCTGTTTAGTTTCTGTTCTAGTTCTGTTCTAGTTCTGTTCTAGTTCTGTTCTAGTTCTGTTCTAGTTCTGTTCTAGTTCTGTTCTAGTTCTGTTCTAGTTCTGTTCTAGTTCTGTTCTAGTTCTGTTCTAGTTCTGTTCTAGTTCTGTCTAGTTCTGTTCTAGTTCGTTCTAGTTCTGTTCTAGTTCTGTTCTGTTCTAGTTCTGTTCTAGTTCTGTTCTAGTTCTGTTCTAGTTCTGTTCTAGTTCTGTTCTAGTTCTGTTCTAGTTCTGTTCTAGTTCTGTTCTAGTCTGTTCTAGTTCTGTTCTAGTTCTGTTCTAGTTCTGTTCTAGTTCTGTTCTAGTTCTGTTCTAGTTCTGTTCTAGTTCTGTTCTAGTTCTGTTCTAGTTCTGTTCTAGTGCTGTTCTAGTTGTTTCCAGTTCTGTTCTAGTTCTGTTCTAGTTCTGTTCTAGTTCTAGTTCTAGTTCTGTTCTTGTTCTGTTCTAGTTCTGTTCTAGTTCTGTTCTAGTTCTGTTCTAGTTCTGTTCTAGTTCTGTTCTAGTTCTGTTCTAGTTCTCTTCTAGTTCTGTTCTAGTTCTGATCTAGTTCTGTTCTAGTTTTGTTCTAGTTCTGTTCTAGTTCTGTTCTAGTTCTGTTCTATTCTTTTCTTTCTGTTCATTCTAGTTCTGTTCTATTCTAGTTCTGTTCTATTCTAGTTCTGTTCTATTCTAGTTCTGTTCTATTCTAGTTCTGTTCTATTCTAGTTCTGTTCTATTCTAGTTCTGTTCTATTCTAGTTCTGTTCTAGTTCTCTGTTCTAGTTCTGTTCTAGTTCTGTCTAGTTCTGTTCTAGTTCTGTTCTAGTTCTGTTCTAGTTCTGTTCTAGTTCTGTTCTAGTTCTGTTCTAGTTCTGTTCTAGTTCTGTTCTAGTTCTGTTCTAGTTTGTTCTAGTTGTGTTCTAGTTGTGTTATAGTTGTGTTCTAGTTCGTTCTAGTTCTGTTTCTAGTTCTGTTCTAGTTCTGTTCTATTGCTGTTCATGTTCGGTTGTAGTCCAGTTCTAATTCAAACAATACCTTTTGTATTTTTGCATAACTTTTCTTAAATTAATCCCTTTTTTATCCCTTTGCTGTTGGTGTATTCTTTTGAAATGTCTCGTCTTAACTTATTAAACAATTGCCAAACAAACAAACAAAAAAGTGCCAAAATCTACAATTAACTTTGTCAAACAATGCAATTCATAAACATAAACGGGCTTAAATTTTTTTTTGATTAATGATATTTCAAATACAAAATTATTTTCACGTTTTTCATGCTTCAATTTCTCTTTCAGTATGATTTTGCAATTCAAAAGGGATTTTTTCAGGTTAAGACGATAATACAATTCATAAACTTATTTAATAAAATTTTATGCTCATTTTAATAGAATTTATCCCAATTAAGATGGTAGTGGGGAGGCTGAAGATTATAGTTGACTGCTTGTCATGGCTACCAAAAAGTCAGAGGTGAAAATGATAAACGAATTTGTGTATTTTTTTTTTTTTTTTGTCTACTACTATTTCATAAAATTTTGTGTGTGTCATAGAACATCATCTGCAGGTGGCTTGGAAGAATTTAGCAAGTCAAAAAGTAAAAGTCATTAAGATAAATAAAGCACATTTTAACGAATCGTTTCAGAGACGTTTTTTCGCTTTAATGAGCTGATTATAGAAGTAAATTTGTTGCGAAAAGATTTATTAAATTAATTAATTAAATTATAATAAACGTATAATTTAGTTAGACAACATTATCAATTGTAATTAATAGTTAATTAATTGTATCTAAAACATTCTAAGAAATTTGTTATTTATTGTTAAGCAATGAGTACATTACGTTATGTCTGGACAACAGAAAAACTTTCTATAGAAAATATATCTCCTGCCAAGACAACCTAAATATTTTCACAGAAATATACTGTCAACACAACAGAAACTTTTTAAAAAATATATCAAGACATGAAAAATTTCATCTGTTATGATATGAAATAGGATCGCAACCAATTTTCTCTATAATATGTCTCCCGTGTAGACATGAACAACAAATTTTTAAGCCCAATCTCCAGTCAATTTCCTCTCCCTTCTTCTTTTTTGATCAATTTAATAGCAATATCTGTATTTCACTATTGTTGTCTTAATGAAATTATATTCTATATATGGTAAATATTTGTTAGAATTTTATTTAGGAAAAAAATGGCTTATTTTTTTAATAAACTTTATAAGAGTAATTTCAATTTTGTGTGAAAAAAGTTATTTTCTAGAATAAAATATTTGAACAAAAATCAAATCACCATAAAATACCGCCTGCGGATAGAAAATTTATATTTCTAGCAGCTAGTAAATTTTTTTTTATTTAATAGAAAAAAAATGGTTTGTGTAATAAATAATAGGGTGTCCCTTAAGAAACTACCACAGAAAAAGTTAAAAACCCTTACAATTACTATTGTTCTGACGAGTTCTAAAGATAAAGTTTATCTAAAATTACCTTAAGATTCTGGTTACTCAAAGGAAATTGTATAAAAATATATTTTATAAAAGGCAACCACTTAATATACATATATTTATTTAAAGATATTACAGCAAGAAACCCAATAAAGACTTACATTTTTTTATATTGGTTTTATTCTAAAAACCTAGTTATACATACATATATCACTCATATACAAACTTGAATACACACCACATACAATATTATATCTATATCGTATACGTCTATATCGTTTGGGTATTGTAAATAGTATTATGTCGTTTAGGTTTAAATGAGTAACATTTGAATAATATTCTGGCAAGTAGAATATAAAACATTTTTGTTCAAAGTTTGTAGATAAAAATCAATCCCAAAAAGAAGTCGTACAAAAAAACGTTTATTACAAAGGATTAATTTTAAATTGGAACCAACTAGAACAGAACTAGAACAGAACTAGAACAGAACTAGAACAGAACTAGAACAGAACTAGAACTAGAACAGAACAGAACAGAACTAGAACAGAACTAGAACAAACTAGAACAGAACTAGAACAGAACTAGAACAGAACGAAACAGAACTAGAACAGAACTAGAACAGAACTAGAACAGAACTAGAACAAGAACTAGAACAGAACTAGAACAGAACTAGAACAGAACTAGAACAGAACTAGAACAGAACTAGAACAGAACTAGAACAGAACTAGAACAGAACTAGAACAGAACTAGAACAGAACTAGAACAGAACTAGAACAGAACTAGAACAGAACTAGAACAGAACTAGAACAGAACTAGAACAGAACTAGAACAGAACTAGAACAGAACTAGAACAGAACTAGAACAGAACTAGAACAGAACTAGAACAGAACTAGAACAGAACTAGAACAGAACTAGAACAGAACTAGAACAGAACTAGAACAGAACTAGAACTAGAACAGAACTAGAACGAACTAGAACAGAACTAGAACAGAACTAGAACAGAACTAGAACAGAACTAGAACAGAACTAGAACAGAACTAGAACAGAACTAGAACAGAACTAAGAACTAGAGAACTAGAACAGAACTAGAACAGAACTAGAACAAACTAGAACAGAACTAGAACAGAACTAGAACAGAACTAGAACAGAACATAACAGAACTAGAACAGAACTAGAACAGAACTAGAACAGAACTAGAACAGAACTAGAACAGAACTAGAACAGAACTAGAACAGAACTAGAACAGAACTAGAACAGAACTAGAACAGAACTAGAACAGAACTAAACAGAACTAGAACAGAACTAGAACAGAACTAGAACAGAACTAGAACAGAACTAGAACAGAACTAGAACATAACTAGAACAGAACTAGACAGAACTAGAACAGACTAAGAACAGAACTAGAACAGAACTAGAACAGAACAGAACTAGAACAGAACTAGAACTAGAACTAGAACAGAACTAGAACAGAACTAGAACAGAACTAGAACAGAACTAACTAGAACAGAACTAAACTAGAACAGAACTAGAACACTAGAACAGAACTAGAACAGAACTAGAACAGAACTAGAACAGAACTAGAACAGAACTAGAACAGAACTAGAACAGAACTAGAACAGAACTAGAACAGAACTAGAACAGAACAGAACTAGAACAGAACTAGAACAGAACTAGAACAGAACTAGAACAGAACTAGAACAGAACTAGAACAGAACTAGAACAGAACAGAACTAGAACAGAACTAGAACAGAACTAGAACAGAACTAGAACAGAACTAGAACAGAACTAGAAAAAAGAACAGAACTAGAACAGAACTAGAACAGAACTAGAACAGAACTAGAACAGAACTAGAACAGAACTAGAACAGAACTAGAACAGAACTAGAACAGAACTAGAACAGAACTAGAACAGAACTAGAACAGAACTAGAACAGAACTAGAACAGAACTAGAACAGAACTAGAACAGAACTAGAACAGAACTAGAACAGAACTAGAACTAGAACAGAACTAGAACAGAACTAGAACAGAACTAGAACAGAACTAGAACAGAACTAGAACAGAACTAGAACAGAACTAGAACAGAACTAGAACAGAACTAGAACAGAACTAGAACAGAACTAGAACAGAACTAGAACAGAACTAGAACAGAACTAGAACAGAACTAGAACAGAACTAGAACAGAACTAGAACAGAACTAGAACAGAACTAGAACAGAACTAGAACAAACTAGAACAGAACTAGAAAACTAGAACAGAACTAGAACAGAACTAGAACAGAACAGAACAGAACTAGAACAGAACTAGAACAGAACAGAACTAGAACAGAACTAGAACTAGAACTAGAACAGAACTAGAACAGAACTAGAACAGAACTAGAACAGAACTAGAACAGAACTAACTAGAACAGAACTAGAACAGAACTAGAACAGAACTAGAACAGAACTAGAACAGAACTAGAACAGAACTAGAACAGAACTAGAACAGAACTAGAACAGACTAGAACAGAACTAGAACAGAACTAGAACAGAACTAGAACAGAACTAGAACAGAACACTAGAACGAACTAGAACAGAACTAGAACAGAACTAGAACAGAACTAGAACAAACTAGACAGAACTAGAACGAACAGAACTAGAACAGAACTAGAACAGAACTAGAACAGATAGAACAGAACTAGAACATAAAGAACAGAACTAGAACAGAACTAGAACAGAACTAGAACAGAACTAGAACAGAACTAGAACAGAACTAGAACAGAACTAGAACAAACTAGAACAGAACTAGAACAGAACTAGAAAGAACTAGAACAGAACTAGAACTAGAGACAAGAACTAGAACAGAACTAGAACTAGAACTAAACTAGAACAGAACTAGAACAGAACTAGAACAGAACTAGAACAGAACTAGAACAGAACTAGAACAGAACTAGAACAGAACTAGAACAGTGCTAGAACAGAACTAGAACAGAACTAAACAGAACTAGAACAGAACTAGAACAGAACTAGAACAGAACTAGAACAGAACTTGAACAGAACTAGAACAGAACTAGACCATTAATAAAACATTATTAGAAAAGAACTGAAACAGAACTAGAACTGAATATGATAAGTACAATGTTCACCTGTATCTGGTATGAAAATGTTTATGCCATGACATTAAAATGTTTAATTTCATAAAATATATTTTTTTCTCTTTTTTATTTAATACCTTATTTTCTAATACTTTTCTATAAATATGTATTTAGCTGGTATTTCATCATTCTTATATGATTTATACGAATGCTAATTCTAAATTATTCTTACAGATTTTTAAAAAAAACTTTTCTTTTCCTTTTTATTTGTATTATATGTCTAAATACAGTATATTTTCAAGAATCCTCTTATTTCAATTTGAAGTGACATTAGAAGTTTTTCTTTTTATACGATTTTTCTTGAGATTTATTATAGGTTTTTTTTTTTGCGATGCGGTTGTTTGAAAAATAATACAAAAATAGAGAAAAAAGTAGTGATTTTAATGCATATCTTTTACTTTTGTTGTAGCTTAAAATGTTTTTAAAATAGAAGGAATTTATACAGCTTAAGAAATTCCAGCTACAGAGTGGGAGAGAGTATGTTTAGTAAGGTAGGATGTAGGTAACAAATGTTGGGAAGAAATGAGTCAATATTTGTTCATACAATTTTGTTTTATTTTTGGAGTTTTTGCCCTAAATGTTTATCAGGCAATTTCTAACAAATGTCCTTTAGGGGTTTCGTAGTTCGTTTTGGTCTTTCATTTCTTTTAAAGATTTTGGCTCTTAAAAATTAAAGCTTTGTTTCTTTTCTTTCGTCGTATTTATTGTGTCGTAAATCATGTTTTTTTTTTTTGCTAAATTTATGTATAACGTCTTTGGTTTATTTTGGATATATAATAGAGAACTTTTTCGAACTAAGAATTTAAGTTTAAAATGTTTGAGAAGCCATGATATCAACTCTTTAGACGTTCATTGAGAATTTTCTACAAATTATCAGAAATATATTAAATTTTTAAATTTGCCCCGAACATGCACATAAAAACGATTTGAAATTTCTCACAACCATTTCACATTTAAACACAAATTGAAAATATAGACTAAACGAAAAATAGAAAAAAGAAATTATAGTTTTGCGTGTTTAAAGAAATAGAAAATTTTACCCACAAACATCTTACAAACAAATTTTGTTACACTATCTATGACGAAGAACTGAAAGAGTAAATTTCCTTTTTTATCAGACAAATTAAAACTACTCTACCTTCAACTTAATACAAACGAAAATATTGGCCAACAACTTTAATAGGACTGAAAAAATAGAAATCAACTTTGAGGAAGAGTAACAAGAAAACGTAAATAATTTAATCGATATTTTTTGGAGACTATTTTAAGAGGGCGGCGGTGTAAAAAGCAACGAAAAAGGAAATTAAACAAAACAAAAATAGGGTCGAATCTATTTATTTTTCTAGTTTTTTTCTTAGTAATTAAAGTTAAAGGACATAAATTTAAAACTTTTACTATAACGCTGACAGTTAGTTCTATTCTAGTTCTGTTCTAGTTCTGTTTTAGTTCTGTTCTAGTTCTGCTTTAGTGCTGTTCTAGTTCTGTTTTAGTTTTGTTCTAGTTCTATTCTAGTTCTGTTCTAGTTCTGTTCTAGTTCTGTTCTAGTTCTGTTCTAGTTCTGTTCTAGTTCTGTTCTAGTTCTGTTCTAGTTCTATTCTAGTTCTGTTCTAGTTCTGTTCTGTTCTAGTTCTGTTCTAGTTCTGTTCTAGTTCTGTTCTAGTTCTGTTCTTGTTCTGTTCTAGTTCTGTTCTAGTTCTGTTCTAGTTCTGTTCTAGTTCTGTTCTAGTTCTGTTCTAGTTCTAGTTCTATTCTAGTTCTGTTCTAGTTCTGTTCTAGTTCTGTTCTAGTTCTGTTCTAGTTCTGTTCTAGTTCTGTTCTAGTTCTGTTCTAGTTCTATTCTAGTTCTGTTCTAGTTCTGTTCTGAGTTCTGTTCTAGTTCTGTTCTAGTTCTGTTCTAGTTCTGTTCTTGTTCTGTTCTAGTTCTGTTCTAGTTCTGTTCTAGTTCTGTTCTAGTTCTGTTCTAGTTCTGTTCTAGTTCTGTTCTAGTTCTAGTTCTGTTCTAGTTCTGTTCTAGTTCTGTTCTAGTTCTGTTCTAGTTCTGTTCTAGTTCTGTTCTAGTTCTGTTCTAGTTCTAATTCTGTTCTAGTTCTGTTCTAGTTCTGTTCTAGTTCTGTTCTAGTTCTGTTCTAGTTCTGTTCTAGTTCTGTTCTAGTTCTGTTCTAGTTCTGTTCTAGTTCTGTTCTAGTTCTGTTCTAGTTCTGTTCTAGTTCTGTTCTAGTTCTGTTCTAGTTCTGTTCTAGTTCTGTTCTAGTCTGTTCTAGTTCTGTTCTAGTTCTGTTCTAGTTCTGCTCTAGTTCTGTTCTAGTTCTGTTCTAGTTCCTGTTCTAGTTCTGTTCTAGCTCTGTTCTAGCTCTGGTAGTTCTGTTCTAGTTTCTGTTCTAGTTCTGTTCTAGTTCTGTTCTAGTTCTGTTCTAGTTCTGTTCTAGTTCTGTTCTAGTTCTGTTCTTGTTCTGTTCTAGTTCTGTTCTAGTTCTGTTCTAGTTCTGCTCTAGTTCTGTTCTAGTTCTGTTCTAGTTCTGTTCTAGTTCTGTTCTAGGTTCTGTTCTAGTTCTGTTCTAGTTCTGTTCTAGTTTCTGTTCTAGTTCTGTTCTAGTTCTGTTCTAGTTGTGTTCTAGTTGTGTTCTAGTGTGTTCTAGTTGTGTTCTAGTTTGTTCTATTGTGTTCTAGTTCTGTTCTAGTTCTGTTCTAGTTCTGTTCTAGTTCTGTTCAGTTCTGTTCTAGTTCTGTTCTAGTTCTGTTCTAGTTCTGTTCTAGTTCTGTTCTAGTTCTGTTCCAGTTCTGTTCTAGTTCTGTTCTAGTTCTGTTCTAGTTTCTAGTTCTGTTCTAGTTCTGTTCTAGTTCTGTTCTAGTTCTGTTTCTAGTTCTGTTCTAGTTCTGTTCTAGTTCTGTTCTAGTTCTGTTCTAGTTTCTAGTTCTTAGTTCTGTTCTAGTTCTGTTCTAGTTCTGTTCTAGTTCTGTTCTGTTCTAGTTCTGTTCTGTTCTAGTTCTGTTCTAGTTCTGTTCTAGTTCTGTTCTAGTTCTGTTCTAGTTCTGTTCTAGTTCTGTTCTAGTTCTGTTCTGTTCTGTTCTAGTTCTGTTCTAGTTCTGTTCTAGTTCTGTTCTAGTTCTGTTCTAGTTCTGTTCTAGTTCTGTTCTAGTTCTGTTCTAGTTCTGTTCTAGTTCTGTTCTAGTTCTGTTCCGTTCTAGTTCCGTTTATTTCAGTTCAAGTTCGCATGGAATGTCTTAACATAGGTATCTAAAGCACCTAGCGCTTTTATCGGCCTAATCTAAACTATATACATATACATACACATGATGTTTGATGTGCTAGGTTATTCTACATATGAATAAGTTTCTTAATATTCTCACACATGCATACATACATATGTAACGGTCACAGTCAAAACATTAAAAGTTTAGTATACAAAGCAAAAATCCCATTAATTTTTATGATGTCTGCCTTTAAGTCTACTCTAATCCAAAGAATTCAATTTGTAATTCATACAAACAAAAATAAATAAGAAAACAACTGTCATTAACATTGTTTCACCACTATATAATAATAATCGATTTTCAATATATGAAAACCGACGACGCATAAGACTATAAAACAAAAATTGAAATTGACATAAAAAAATAAATTTGTTTTTGGAATTGTTTCTTTGTCTTATAACTAAATGCAAAGTAAACATTGAAAAAGTCCACATACGTATGTCTGTATGTGTGTTTATAAACTTTAGAGGGGCTTTAAAGGAGACAGTTTTAGGAAGTTGAGTAGTTGGTTCGAGAAAGAGAGCAGAGAGGTACTTTAAAAAAAACAGGGACCTGTGTGCTGCGTAATAAATTTATTTGTATAAAACTAATTTTATTTATATTTTTTGCTTTAATTTACTTTCTCATTTCATCATTTTGTAATCACCTAAACAAATATTTTTATAAAAACTGTATTTAACTAGATGGTAGTAATAACAAACATACATAGACCCCCTGGGGTCACGAATAAATGTTTGGTTTACTATTTGTATACCCTACACCATCGTGGGAATGATATACATATATGAGCGTTTATAGTTTCTGTTCTAGTTACATAAAAACTGTATTGCGTTGAAAATATCTTCTATCTATCTATCTATCTATCTATCTATCTATCTATCTATCTATCTATCTATCTATCTATCTATCTATCTATCTATCTATCTATCTCTATCTATCTATCTATCTATCTATCTATCTATCTATCTATCTATCTATCTATCTATCTATCTATCTATCTATCTATCTATCTATCTATCTATCTATCTATCTATCTATCTATCTATCTCTCTATCTATCTATCTATCTATCTATCTATCTATCTACTACTATCTATCTATCTATCTATCTATCTATCTATCTATCTATCTATATCTATCTATCTATCTATCTATCTATCTATCTATCTATCTATCTATCTATCTATCTATCTATCTATCTATCTATCTATCTACTCTATCTATCTATCTATCTACTATCTATCTATCTATATCTATCTATCTATCTATCTATCTATCTATCATCTATCTATCTATCTATCTATCTATCTATCTATCTATCTATCTATCTATCTATCTATCTATCTATCTATCTATCTATCTATCTATCTATCTATCTATCTATCTATCTATCTCTCTATCTATCTATCTATCTATCTATCTATCTATCTATCTATCTATCTATCTATCTCTCTATCTATCTATCTATCTATCTATCTATCTATCTATCTATCTATCTATCTATCTATCTATCTATCTATCTATCTATCTATCTATCTATCTATCTATCTATCTATCTATCTATCTATCTATCTATCTATCTATCTATCTATCTATCTATCTATCTATCTATCTATCTATCTATCTATCTATCTATCTATCTATCTATCTATCTATCTATCTATCTATCTATCTATCTATCTATCTATCTATCTTCTATCTATCTATCTATCTATCTATCTATCTATCTATCTATCTATCTATCTATCTATCTATCTATCTATCTATCTATCTATCTATCTATCTATCTATCTATCTATCTATCTATCTATCTATCTATCTATCATCTATTATCTATCTATCTATCTATCTATCTATCTATCTATCTATCTATCTATCTATCTACCTATCTATCTGTCGTTTCTGTTCGTCTGTCCGTATGTCTGTTGGTCTTTTCAGTTCGTCAGTCTGCCTCCCTTTTCTTTCGTCTGTTCGTCTGTCTTAATTTTCTGTGTGTCTGTCTTTTCTGTACGATTATCTGTCTGTCTTTTCTGTTCGTCTGTCTGTCTTGAACATAATATTTACGTAGGACCACATCCCCAGAATGAAGATTTAATATTAAATACATATTTGTTGCAAATTTCCACACAATTACTAAAACATATAAGCCATTTTAATTGTTAAAGTATTTTATAACAAATTCTTCTTCAAATATTAATCAATTATTTAATTATATTATATTTTAATTAATTATTCCCCTAACGCCCAAAATATGCGTAGTTTGATAACATAATTTAGCAGATTTTTTTTTTTCATTTAACCTTTATTTAACATACTCCAGTGAAAAACATTTTATATAATTTCGATCAATTAAAATTGCGTGTGAAATATTTCTGTTTTACTCTGGTATTTTAAATGAAAAACATTTTTGTTTGCTTCACACTAACCCCCTCAAAATGTGTGGGAAATAAACCTCTAAAAAATAACCCACAGCCAACTAATACTTCTGAGCCCCCTTCGAAACCTCCAAATCCCTCAACAACTACCGAAAATAGCAAAAAAAAAAAAAATTCTTAACATTAAAGTAAAAGTAGTATAAAAGTTCAACATAAAAACAAACACATTTAGCTGTCCCCTCGTGACTATAAAGAAAATATAAAAGAAATAAAGAAATGACGAGGGCAAAGGGTCCAAGAAGTGTGTAGGAAGAGAATGAATAAAGTAATAAAAAACTAGGTTGCTAAAAATTTTGTTTATTTAAAGTTTACCCCCCCCCCCCCCCCCCATCATACTGACACCACCACTAAAAGCATTTTCTGCAAAATGTTACACAAACATACTTTCTTTTTCATAGAAAATAGTTTCTCAAAGAAAATGTGTGTGTAAAATGATATGTTTAGAGGAGAGTGAGAGATAGAATGTCTTATAACTGAAGGCAACATAGAAGTTTAAAATAATTCATTCATTTTGTAAATTTTTTTTGTCAAATATTGTAAGCTACAACATTTTCTATAAAAAATCTTATAAGCGACAATATTTTCTATAGGAAATCTTATAGGCGACAATTTTTTCTATAGGAAATCTCATAAGCGACAATATTTTCTATAGAAAATCTTATAAGCGACAATATTTTTTACGAAAATCTTGTAATCTACAACATTTTCTATAGAAAATCTTATAAGCGACAATATTTTCTATTAAAAATATTATAAGCGACAATATTTTCTTTAGAAAACTTTATAAGCGACGATGTTTTCTATAGAAAACCTTGCAAGCGCCAACATTTTCTATAGAAAATCATGTAAGCGATAATATTTTCAATAGAAAATCTTGATAAGCGACAACATTTTCTATATAAAATATTAAAAGCTTACAAGCGATAACATTTTCTACAGAAAATATAGTAAGCGACAATATTTTCTATGCAAAATCATATAAGCGACTACATTTTCTATAGAAAATCTTATAAGCGACTACATTTTCTATAGAAAATCTTATAAGCGACAACATTTTTATAGAAAATCTTAAAAGCTTACAAGCCATAACATTTTCTACGGAAAATATAGTATGCGACAAAATTTTCTATAGAAAATCTTCTAAGCGACGACATTTTCTATAGAAAATCATGTAAGCGGCAATATTTTCAATAGAAAATCTTGATAAGCGACAACATTTTCTATATAAAATATTAAAAGCTTACAAGGGATAACATTTTCTACAGAAAATATAGTAAGCGACAAAATTTTCTATACAAAATCATATAAGCGACTACATTTTCTATAGAAAATCTTGTAAGCGACTACATTTTCTATAGAAAATCTTGTAAGCGACAACATTTTCTATAGAAAATCTTGTAAGCGACAACATTTTCAATAGAAAATCTTGTAAGCGACAACATTTTCTATAGAAAATCTTGTAAGCGACAACATTTTCTATAGAAAATCTTGTAAGCGACAACATTTTCTATAGAAAATCTTGTAAGCGACAACATTTTCTATAGAAAACCTTGTAAGCGACAACATTTTCTATAGAAAATCTTATAAGCGACAACATTTTCTATGGAAAATCATGTAAGCCACAACATGTTCTATAGAAAATCTTATAAGCGACAACATTTTCTATGGAAAATCATGTAAGCGACAACATGTTCTATAGAAAATCTTATAAGCGACAACATTTTTTATACAAAATCTTAAAATTACAAAATTTTCTATAGAAATTCTTGTAAGCGACAATAGAGAACACGTTGCCATAAGCATTGGTCACCTGGGTATTTAAAATACATATTTCTTTCGCTGATGAATTTTAAATTTTTTCTAAATTTTATTTCCTTTTTTTATACTTCTTACTCATAACTGGTGACGCCATGCTCGAGGGGTATAAGTATCACACAAATTCTCGTTAAATATGTACACAAAGAAATTCTATATGGAAAAATCTACACACATTAGCAAAATTTATACTTTGTATATATTGCTCATACGTCCTGTTAGTGCATTATGGCACCCACTTTACTACCAACTACCACCCTCCTCAAACTTACAACTCAGTTGGCGACTTTGTCATTTTAATGAAGCTGATTTTTTTTCAACATTTTTTTCATATTTTGTACAAAATTGTTAACGAACAAAAATTTATTTGTTGTTATTTGTTATTGTTGTTGTCAGTTGATTGCTAAAGTGCTGGAATAATGCACAGGAGAGCATCATATGAGAATCCTGCTATATGTGTACGACTGTCTCTCTTGTCTCTAAGCAAAGAAACAAATTTCGAATATATTTATGAATGGAATCTATTGTAAACATTTCACAAATCACAGCAGTGAAAAAAAGTATGTTTTTGTCATTTAAAAATACAATAAGAGACTTTTTTGAGGATTTTAGCCTTTAAATAATGATATGCGTATGTTATTAGAACAATAAAATGCGATTTTAAAACATTTAAAGAAATTATAAAAAGAAAAAAATTTAATATAATTTTCTATAGAATATTCTACAGGCGACAAAATTATCTCTAGAAATTCTGATTCTAGTTCTGTTCTAGTTCAGTCAGTTAAGTTCTAGTTCAGTTCTAGTTCAGTTCTAGTTCAGTTCTAGTTCAGTTCTAGTTCAGTTCTAGTTCAGTCTAGTTCAGTTCTAGTTCAGTTCTAGTTCAGTTCTAGTTCAGTTCTAGTTCAGTTCTAGTTCAGTTCTAGTTCAGTTCTAGTTCAGTTCTAGTTCAGTTCTAGTTCAGTTCTAGTTCAGTTCTAGTTCAGTTCTAGTTGTCAGTTCTAGTTCAGTTCTAGTTCAGTTCTAGTTCAGTTCTAGTTCAGTTCTAGTTCAGTTCTAGTTCAGTTCTAGTTCAGTTTCTAGTTTTTCAGTTCTAGTTCAGTTCTAGTTCAGTTCTAGTTCAGTTCTAGTTCAGTTCTAGTTCAGTTTCTAGTTCAGTTCTAGTTCAGTTCTAGTTCTGTTCTAGTTCAGTTCTAGTTCAGTTCTAGTTCAGTTCTGTTCAGTTCTAGTTCAGTTCTCTAGTTCAGTTCTAGTTTCAGTTCTAGTTCAGATTCTAGTTCAGTTCTAGTTCAGTTCTAGTTCAGTTCTAGTTCAGTTCTAGTTCAGTTCTAGTTCTGTTCTAGTTCTGTTTCTAGTTCTGTTCTAGTTATGTTCTAGTTCTGTTCTAGTTCTGTTCTAGTTCTGTTCTAGTTCTGTTCTAGTTCTGTTCTAGTTCTAGTTCTGTTCTAGTTCTATTCTAGTTCCGTTCTAGTTCTGTTCTAGTTCTGTTCTAGTTCTGTTCTAGTTCTGTTCTAGTTCTGTTCTAGTTCTGTTCTAGTTCTGTTCTAGTTCTGTTCTAGTTATGTTCTAGTTCTGTTCTAGTTCTGTTCTAGTTCTGTTCTAGTTCTAGTTCTGTTCTAGTTCTGTTTCTAGTTCTATTCTAGTTCCGTTCTAGTTCTGTTTCTAGTTCTGTTCTAGTTCTGTTCTAGTTCTGTTCTAGTTCTGTTCTAGTTCTGTTCTAGTTCTGTTCTAGTTCTGTTCTAGTTCTGTTCTAGTTCTGTTCTAGTTCTGTTCTAGTTCTGTTCTAGTTCTGTTCTAGTTCTGTTCTAGTTCTGTTCTAGTTCTGTTCTAGTTCTGTTCTAGTTCTGTTCTAGTTCTGTTCTAGTTCTGTTCTAGTTTCTGTTCTTTCTAGTTCTGTTCTAGTTCTGTTCTAGTTCTGTTCTAGTTCTGTTCTAGTTCTGTTCTAGTTCTGTTCTAGTTCTGTTCTAGTTCTGTTCTAGTTCTGTTCTAGTTCTGTTCTAGTTCTGTTCTAGTTCTGTTCTAGTTCTGTTCTAGTTCTGTTCTAGTTCTGTTTAGGTTCTGTTCTAGTTCTGTTCGAGTTCTGTTCTAGTTCTGGTCTAGTTCTGTTCTAGTTTCTGTTCTAGTTCTGTTTCTAGTTCTGTTCGAGTTCTGTTCGAGTTCTGTTCTAGTTCTGTTCTAGTTCTGTTTCTAGTTCTGTTCTAGTTCTGTTCTAGTTCTGTTCTAGTTCTGTTCTAGTTCTGTTCTAGTTCTGTTCTAGTTCTGTTCTAGTTCTGTTCTAGTTCTGTTCTAGTTCTGTTCTAGTTCTGTTCTAGTTCTGTTCTAGTTCTAGTTCTGTTCTAGTTCTGTTCTAGTTCTGTTCTAGTTTCTGTTCTAGTTCTGTCTAGTTCTGTTCTAGTTCTGTTCTAGTTCTGTTCTAGTTCTGTTCTAGTTCTGTTCTAGTTCATGTTCTAGTTCTGTTCTAGTTCTGTTCTAGTTTCTGTTCTAGTTCTGTTCTAGTTCTGTTCTAGTTCTGTTCTAGTTCTGTTCTAGTTCTGTTCTAGTTCTGTTCTTAGTTCTGTTCTAGTTCTGTTCTAGTTCTGTTCTAGTTCTGTTCTAGTTTCTAGTTCTGTTCTAGTTCTGTTCTAGTTCTGTTCTAGTTCTGTTCTAGTTCTGTTCTAGTTCGTTCTAGTCTGTTCTTCTGTTCTAGTTCTGTTCTAGTTCTGTTCTAGTTCTGTTCTAGTTCTGTTCTAGTTCTGTTCTAGTTCTGTTCTAGTTCTGTTCGAGTTTCTGTTCTAGTTCTGTTCTAGTTCTGTTCGAGTTCTGTTCTAGTCTGTTCTAGTTCTGTTCTAGTTCTGTTCTAGTTCTGTTCTAGTTCTGTTCTAGTTCTGTTCTAGTTCTGTTCAAGTTCTGTTCTAGTTCCATTCTAGTGCTGTTGTAGTTCTATTCTAGTTCATTTCTATAGAAAATATTGTTTGAGTCAGAATTTTCTAAAGAAATTATTGTTTCTGTTAAAATTATGGAAGAAAAACTTATTTGGAACTAAATTTTCTAAAGAAAATCTTTTTTGGGGTACTTTTTTCATATGTTTTGGAATATTTTAAAAAAATAATTTTTAAAACAATATAGTTTTTCATCAAACTTACCATTTTCTATAGTTTCCTTAGCACATGATATAATTTTCCCCTTGCGTCTCCTCAAATTTGATTCAAAATTATTATCATCCGTAAAGTCACCATCTCCTTCTATTGCTGCATCATCTGCCGTAGCGGTAGATTCCTGAACATCCTCAGATGATTGACGTTCTGAAGACATATTGCCGCTGTCGTGTTGTATTAAACTCTCAATACTTTTATTCATAATAAACAGCACTTAAGTAAAATTAGTGTAAGTGAGAAAAAACTTTTTTAATTTTTATATTGATTTTTGATTATTTCTTCTTCATGTGAGTAATTGATTAAGGTAATTTTTGAAAACTTTTTTTAAGGGTGGATTACAAATCACACTTTATTTGTTAAGGTTTTCTTGTTGTTACTTTAATGTTTTATTTTTCTAGACATTTTAAAATAAATTATTAAACAATATTATTTAGGTTAATTTAAGCTTGATATAGAAATAAAAAAAGTTATAAATTTAGTCGCATGTTTTATTTTATCACCCTTTTCTGTGGCCCTTTCGAAGAGACATCAATCATTAATGTTTAAATGTGAAAAGGCACTCACAACCCCTTTTTGTGGTTCTATTATTTACGTCTGTTATTAGTTGGTCAATGAACTTAGAGGTGGCATGTCAGAAAAGTTGGGACAAGTGTTTTGTCCATACAACAATAATTTGATGAATTTAAATAAAAAGGGACACAACAAAGTTTAATAGAGTCCATTAAAAGGAAATTTGTTAAAGCTGTTTGGAAAAGATTACTTTTAAGTTAATAAAACACAATTTTAAAACCAAAACTATAATGTGGACAAAACACTCGGATACAATTTTCTATAGAAAATCTTTTTTAGGGCAAAATTTTCATTTGAAAATCTTTTTTCGGCAAAATTTACTATAAATAATCTTGTTAACATTTTCTGTAGAAAATTCAGGACAAAAATTCTATAAAAAAACCTTTTATGAAAATAAATTTTCATTTGAAAATCTTTTTATGAACAAAATTTTCTGTTAAAATCCTTTTTGGGTCAACATTTTATAGAAAGTTTTCTTGAGCCATATTTTTGCTCTGTTGTAGTTCTGTTTTAGTTCTGTTCTAATTTTCTTCTAGTTATATTATAGTTCAGTTGTTGTTCTGTTCTAGTTAGATTCTAGTTCTCTTCTAGTTCCCTTCTAGTTCTGTTCTAGTTCTGTTCTAGTTCTGTTCTAGTTCTGTTCTAGTTCTGTTCTAGTTCTGTTCTAGTTCTGTTCTAGTTCTGTTCTAGTTCTGTTCTAGTTCTGTTCTGTTCTAGTTCTGTTCTAGTTCTCTTCTAGTTCTGTTCTAGTTCTGTTCTAGTTCTGTTCTAGTTCTGTTCTAGTTCTGCTCTAGTTCTGTTCTAGTTCTGTTCTAGTTCTGTTCTAGTTCTGTTCTAGTTCTGTTCTAGTTCTGTTCTAGTTCTGTTCTAGTTCTGTTCTAGTTCTGTTCTAGTTCTGTTCTAGTTCTGTTCTAGTTCTGTTCTAGTTCTGCTTCTAGTTCTGTTCTAGTTCTGTTCTAGTTCTGTTCTAGTTCTGTTCTAGTTCTGTTCTAGTTCTGTGCTAGTTCTGTTCTAGTTCTGTTCTAGTTATGTTCTAGTTATGTTCTAGTTCTGTTCTAGTTCTGTTCTAGTTCTGTTCTAGTTCTGTTCTAGTTCTGTTCTAGTTCTGTTCTAGTTTGTTCTAGTTCTGTTCTAGTTCTGTTCTAGTTCTGTTCTAGTTTTGTTCTAGTTCTGTTCTAGTTCTGTTCTAGTTCTGTTCTAGTTTGTTCTAGTTCTGTTCTAGTTCTGTTCTAGTTCTGTTCTAGTTCTGTTCTAGTTCTGTTCTAGTTCTGTTCTAGTTCTGTTCTAGTTCTGTTCTAGTTCTGTTCTAGTTCTGTTCTAGTTCTGTTCTAGTTCTGTTCTAGCTCTGTTCTAGTTCTGTTCTGTTCTAGTTCTGTTCTAGTTCTGTTCTAGTTATGTTCTAGTTCTGTTCTAGTTCTGTTCTAGTTCTGTTCTAGTTCTGTTCTAGTTCTGTTCTAGTTCTGTACTAGTTCTTTTCTAGTTCTGTCCTAGTTCTGTTCTAGTACTGGTCTAGTTATGTTTTAGTTCTGTTCCAGTTCTCTAGTTGTGTTCTAGCGGCTCAATTACTTATAGAATAACATGTTTGCAAAACAATTTTCTATAGAAAATCATGTTTTAGGTATAATTGTTTTGTCTATTTATAAATCCTTTGTAAAAATATTGAAAATATTTTGAAATCTTTATTCTTTTGCCTTTTATTAAAAATAATCTTCAACGATTCTTCCCAATAAACATCGATTCAAACCTGTGAATATTTTTGAAAATTTTCTTAACTAAATAATGTATTTTCCAAATTGTTTTCAAATCTTAAAGTTTAACCTTTGAAATAAACATGATAATTTCAAAAAAGGTTTAAAAAAATATAATGTGTGATATGTATAAAATTTTCAATGTTTTGTTTTAATTGAACTTAGAAAAGTTTCTTTCAAAAAATAAATTATTTTAGAAAAATAAAAACAGAACATTTTTTCTACAGCAAGGGAGCGAAAAAACGTTAAATATAGGAGAAATAATCGGAGATATAAAAGAAAAATGTGCTAAAATAAATGTATGAATGTTTTATTTTCAGGTGATCTAAAAAAATATATGAATTTTGCAATAGTTAGCATTATAATTAGGGTTTGAAATATGTATGAAAATAATAATAAAGAATACTTGAAATATGTTTGAAAATTTTTTTAGTTTCAAGCTTACCTCTAGCCTTTTTTTAAATTTGAAATACATTTGAAAAATACGTTTGATTTCTAACTGCCTTTTTGTTTGAGAAGGCCATAATTTTCCATTTGAAAACAAAAATTTTCAAATTTGTTCTCAAAGGCTATGTATGAAATTTGAATAGGTTTTCAAATACATATTTACATCATTTCAAAGGTTTTTGCTTATTGGGTTGGAATATGCGACAAGTACTAACACAAGTACCAAAGATAAAAATAAAACAAAAAAAACATCAATTGAATTTTTTTCATATTAAATTTCAAACAGAACATGAAATGGATATTTCATATGAAATCCTCCCTCTTCAAAACTGTTGATTAAATTCTATTTTTGTTTTAAACAATTTCTTAAATGGATAATAATGAAGATTATAAATATTAAAGATGATAATAATACTGATGATGATTTACCATTTAAACTTGTTATTTTTCTTAAACAGTTAAAGGGAATGAAAGAATAAAAGTAAATTATTAAGCAGTTAACAGGAGCAGCAATGAAAATTAAAGGAGCAGCTGAATAGCTCTTTTAGAAAATGATATGAAGATTCTTTAGATGTTGAATTTTCCATTATTGTCAAGAAACTGCTGTTTCTTTTGCAATATATACTCATGACTAAAGTAACAAGAGTGTCTTTCATTTTTGCTTTTACATTTCAATGTTACATATTCTATGTAATATATCGTATTTTGGAGCTGTATATGTATACTTATAGCAGTTTTCTTGCTACAAAGTTTAGTTTTTGTTTTAGTGTTTTGTGATGTTCAGGGCTAACAGCTTGAGGCAGATTTAAAGTGCAAGAGATAAAGAATATAATAAATAACAAAGTGAAAGAATTTGTTTTCTTTTATTTCAAATTTATATTTACAATTGTTTCAAAATTCATTTATTTTTACGCACTGAAACTTAGAAAAAGAAATCTTTAAAATTTACATGAATTAATTGTTGAAAAGTTTTATAAATTTTACAAAGATTTTAAAAAGAAACATAACATGGAAGGACCAACTTGTGTCGCAAACATGATCTGCTATACAATGATGCGTTGGAAACAGAGTTGTCAATATTTCTAGGCCACCGAAAGTACTCCAGACTATAGACTAGACTATAGACTAGACTATAGACTATACTATAGACTAGACTATAGACTAGACTATAGACTAGACTATAGACTAGACTATAGACTAGACTATAGACTAGACTATAGACTAGACTATAGACTAGACTATAGACTAGACTATAGACTAGTCTATAGTCTAGTCTATAGTCTAGACTATAGACTAGACTATAAACTAGACTATAAACTAGACTATAGACTAGACTATAGACTAGACTATAGACTAGACTATAGACTAGACTATAGACTAGACTATAGACTAGACTATAGACTAGACCAGCGGTTCCCACCGTTTTTTACTTCGCGGACCCCTTGAGGAATTTATTTAATTTCACGGACCCCCATACATATTTTGATATCTTATTGTTATAAATAACACTGTGATACAAAAGTGAAGAAAAATAAAATGCAGGCGTTCTCATATACCAATTCTATTTCGTTATAGTCCATAGAGTACGAATATATTTTTAGTTTTCCCCTATCACTTCGTTAACTTACTTTTTAAGAGCAAAAGATGCGAAAAAGAGCCATTTTTGAAGTTTTAAATTTGAAAAATCATAAGTTTAGTAGTAGTTTTCATCCGATTTTCAAATCCGATATTTTTTTTTAATGATACAAGTGTTGCCGTTTAAGTAAAGAAACTCACACTTTTTTAAAAAAATTTCATTTTCATCATGCTCTACTTTGACCTTGAGGCAGTGAGTTCATCTTTTATTACTTTCCTGAAGAATCACATAAAGGAAGGTTTCTAAAACTTGTTATTTCATAAAAATCTATGAAAAACTGGATGATTTATGCCAATTTTTCTAATAGCATGTTCCTCGAATTTTTGGTTTTCTCCATACAAATTAATTTTTGTATAAAAATGTTTATAAACATTTTTTAAACTTGTTACAAAGAAAACCAGAAACATGAACGTTTTTGTATGGAAGAAATATGCTATATTTTTATAAAACTTAGCACAACTCATAACCTTTTTCATCGATTATCATAAATTGACCATCATTGGAAACCCAACTTAATGTGCCTTTTTTCAAATGTAATAAAAGCTAAAGTTACTGCTTCATGGCCAACGTAGAGCAGTATGAAAATTAAAAATTGTGAAAAAAATGTGAGTTTTTTTACTTAAAAGGCCGTAACCAAGACATTAATCATAAATTTTGGATTTATTTTTTTGGGTTGAAAGACAACACTTGTATCTTTAAAACAAAATATCCAATTTGAAAATCGGTTGCAAACTACCATAAATATATTTTTTTAAAGTTAAAACTTCAAAAATAGCTCTTTTTCACATCTTTTGCTCTTAAAAAGGAACTAAACGAAGTGATCGGGAAAAATTAAAAATATATTCCTACTCTATGGACTATAACGAAATGGAATTGGTATATGAGAACCCCTGCATTTTTTTGCTGTATCACTGTGTAATTGTTCGTCCGAAAATTGTCTTAGTCCTGGTCCATAAACCCTATAAAATATTCCCGTACATTGAGATCGGAGATGTTTTCAATTGCATGGTTTTAAATATAGAATGACTTCTAACATGATGTTTAATTTTATGATCGTGAGAGCTTTCATGTTCATTTCTCGTCAAGGTATAGAAAAGGTTTCTTTATCAAGTATTGTCGACATGTGCTTAAAGAGTCATGTTTCTAAATTTTTTTGCGATTGCATAGGAGTGAGCTGAGTATGTAAGCTAAGTTTTCGAGAAAATATGTGAAAGTTAGACTTCTTCGATGTTGTTGCGGAATGCGTTACCCACATAAAATATGACCTGAACTCTTTGCGAATGTACTGTGAATTTGGATCTTAATTTTGAATTTTAAAATACCTACGAATTATTTTACTGCGTGGTTTTGACTATTTACGCAAAACGCTATGAATTTTCTGATGTTGATTTAATAATATTGGACAACAAAATGAAGTTAAAATCTGTGTATCACGTCGGAATGGAATATTTATATTTAAAATTAACTAGATTAACACTTTTGCTTACAATTTAAAAAAATATTATGAAATGTGACCTAACCTGGGATACCAGTATCAGTATTTAATTCTAAGGCAAATCATTATCCGTCTGCTATAAAAACATTTATTTCGATACATATACATTTATAAAAATTACAAATCACGTAATACTTTACTTTATAAAAGTGAAACAATAAATTTGTAAGGCCTAGCTTCATCCTGATAAACGACCGAAACAATAAAATTCAAAGAGTCACCAACAAATCTGGGATTATTGAATAAAAATTGTGTATTTTAGTATTTATGACAAATTTGGAGATATTTTTAATATTTTCTAACATATAGATAATATTTTTTATTCATGATTTTTTTCGTTCGTCTTCGCGGACCCCCTAGGATTTTGCTACGGACCACTAGGGGTCCGCGGACCCCCTTTTGGGAACCGTTGGACTAGACTAGACTATAGACTAGACTATAGACTAGACTATAGACTAGACTATAGACTAGACTATAGACTAGACTATAGACTAGACTATAGACTAGACTATAGACTAGACTATAGACTAGACTATAGACTAGACTATAGACTAGATTATAGACTAGACTATAGACTAGACTATAGACTAGACTATAGACTAGACTATAGACTAGACTATAGACTAGACTATAGACTAGACTATAGACTAGACTATAGACTATACTATAGACTAGACTATAGACTAAACTACAGACTAGACTACAGACTAGACTACAGACTAAACTATAGACTAGACTATAGACTAGTAGACTAGTTATGTTCTAGTTCTGTTCTACTTTTGTTCTAGTTCTGTTCTAGTTCTGTTCTAGTTCTGTTCTAGTTCTGTTCTAGTTATGTTCTAGTTCTGTTCTAGTTCTGTTCTAGTTCTGTTAGTCTGTTCTAGTTCTGTTCTAGTTCTGTTCTAGTTCTGTTCTAGTTCTGTTCTAGTTCTGTTCAGTTCTGTTCTAGTTCTGTTCTAGTTCTGTTCTAGTTCTGTTCTAGTTCTAGTTCTGTTCTAGTTCTGTTCTAGTTTTGTTCTAGTTCTGTTCTAGTTCTGTTCTAGTTCTGTTCTAGTTCTGTTCTAGTTCTGTTCTAGTTCTGTTCTAGTTCTGTTCTAGTTCTGTTCTAGTTCTGTTCTAGTTCTGTTCTAGTTCTGTTGTAGTTCTGTTCTGTTCTAGTTCTGTTCTAGTTCTGTTCAAGTTCTGTTCTAGTTCTGTTCTAGTTCTATTCTAGTTCTATTCTAGTCTGAAAAATAATGATTTATTTAAATAAAACTTGATTTTCTGTAGCAAATGGTCTCTCAAAAATGTCTCTCATTTAAGATTTTCTTTAAAAAAATCTTGTCGCAACATGATTTTTTAAAGTTAGCTAAATTTTTTTATTCCACAAAAAAATTATTTTTTAATTTTCTCCTACTACCTCCTCCCTAAAGGAATGTCATTGTAGAAGAGCGTGTTTCAATCTTCTGCTCATTCCAATTATTTATTGTTTATTATTATTATTGTTTTCATTCTATCCGGCAGTTTTTCGCTTGTCTTTTAGTTTAGTTGGCCACCAATCTCACCACCCAACATCTAGTATTTGTTTTTGTGCCAATATTAATATTATTATTGTTGTTGTTGTTGTTTTCTTATACTACAATTTATTTGCAATCTTTTGTTGCTGTTTTTTGTTTGCGTTCTACTATAGCCTGGCACGATGTTGATGATGACGACCACCTTTACCATACTATTACAATATATGTGAAATGTTTATTTAAAGTTAGTTTGAAGGAGCAGCAGGAGGAAATTGTGTTTAGAGTTTGGTTGGTACAACGACCCATTTCTCAGGCTATTTATTTCTATATTCACCTTTCGGTTGTTGTTTAACTACAATACAATCAATGGGGGTATACAACTCGCAGGCTTCTGTTGTTGTGTTTGTTTGTTTGTGTGTGTGTGTGTGTGTAGTGCTGCTCCTTTGCGGATATATTCATATACATGTGAAGAGATTATAACCTTATTTTCACAACAATATACGCTGTTGTATAGTGTAAATATATACACAATATTCCCACACACCCATACACTTGTTTGTAAATATCAACTTTCATACTCTCATACAAACACATGTATATTGTTGAAATGGTCTTAACAAGCTTTCGAGTGGTATAGTATTGTATTAATTGGAATTTCTATGTTTTTTTGTTGTTGCTGTTGCTGTTGCTTTTGTTTATATATTTGTAATCGAACAATGGCTAGTTTCCTTGGGTGCAGGCAATATTATTTCAAATATGTGGTAATAATTTCTAAATGGCATTTTATCATCAAACATTAAGATCCTTAAAGTATTTAGGTGCTTTTTTCAAAGATTTAAGGAAAAGGATAAAAGGATATAGAACGAGAATAAAGACATTTATAAAAGGACAAATCTGGCCATCCTGCCGCAATTCAGTATTAATTAAAAGAATAACTTCCGTAGGATTATCGTTATCTCTTCAAGACGGCCAGATCGATAACTGCTTTTCGGCTTTCTACAGTTTGGGGTCTCACTTGCACTCGGATGAATATATAACTATGTCTTGTTTGCTCTAACCGTATGAACTCCTTTAACCTCGAAAGCAGAGTTGTAACCTCTACTTCCGTGGATGAAGTTTTTAGGTATGTATAAGCAAACAATCCAAATACCAATCCAAAGTTTTCGTGAATTTGCTAAGACTTTTGAAAGGTCGAGAAACAATCACTGATCAATTAGTGCTTTTACTGTTAAACGAGCCAATAACACACATAATTTTTATGATGTCGAAGTGATAACGACAATATAATCCTGATTGTCGTTATCACTTCGACATCATAGAAATTATTCCAAACGGAATGTTTTCAATTCTGAAGTTACCATTTCGATTGTAATCCTCCCTATTCTGCATGAACTATGAACGGAAGAATAAGAAGCAACTCTTATCTATATTCTAGAATGTAGCATAGTCTATAGTCTTGTCTATAGTCCAGTCTACAGTCTAGTATATAGGCTAGTCTATAGTCTAGTCTATAGTCTTGTCTATGGTCTAGTCTATAGTGTAGTCTATAGTCAGTCTATAGTCTAGTCTATAGTCTAGTCTACAGTATAGTCTATAGTATAGTCTATAGTATAGTCTATAGTATAGTCTATAGTCTAGTCTATAGTCTAGTCTATAGTCTAGTCTATAGGTCTAGTCTATAGTCTAGTCTATAGTCTAGTCTATAGTCTAGTCTATAGTCTAGTCTATAGTCTAGTCTATAGTCTAGTCTATAGTCTAGTCTATAGTCTAGTCTATAGTCTAGTCTATAGTCTAGTCTATAGTCTAGTCTATAGTCCTAGTCTATAGTCTAGTCTATAGTCTAGTCTAGTCTAGTCTATAGTCTAGTCTATAGTCTAGTCTATATTAGTCTATAGTCTAGTCTAGTCTAGTCTATAGTCTAGTCTATAGTCTAGTCTATAGTCTAGTCTATAGTCTAGTCTATAGTCTAGTCTATAGTCTAGTCTATAGTCTAGTCTATAGTCTAGTCTATAGTCTAGTCTATAGTCTAGTCTATAGTCTAGTCTAGTCTAGTCTATAGTCTAGTCTATAGTCTAGTCTATCTAGTCTATAGTCTAGTCTATAGTCTAGTCTATAGTCTAGTCTATAGTCTAGTATAGTCTAGTCTATAGTCTAGTCTATAGTCTAGTCTATAGTCTAGTCTATAGTCTAGTCTATAGTCTAGTCTATAGTCTAGTCTATAGTCTAGTCTATAGTCTAGTCTATAGTCTAGTCTATAGTCTAGTCTATAGTCTAGTCTAAGTCAGTATAGTCTATAGTCTAGTCTAGTCTAGTCTAGTCTATAGTCTATAGTCTAGTCTAGTCTATAGTCTAGTCTATAGCCTAGTCTATAGTCTAGTCTATAGTCTAGTCTATAGTCTAGTCTATAGTCGAGTCTATAGTCTAGTCTATAGTCTAGTCTATAGTCTAGTCTAGTCTATAGTCTAGTCTATAGTCTAGTCTATAGTCTAGTCTATAGTCTAGTCTATAGTCTAGTCTATAGTCTAGTCTATAGTCTAGTCTATAGTCTAGTCTATAGTCTAGTCTATAGTCTAGTCTATAGTCTGGTCTATAGTCTAGTCTATAGTCTAGTTTTTAGCCTAGCCTATAGTCTAGTCTATAGCATAGTCTATAGCATAGTCTATAGTATAGTTTGTAGCCTAGTCTATAGTATAGTCTATAGTCTAGCCTATGATCTAATCTATAGTCTAGTCTATGGTCTAGTGTATAGTCATGTGTATAGTTTGTAGCCTAGTCTAGTCTATAGTCTAGTCTATTGTCTAGTCTATAGTCTAGTCTATAGTCTAGTCTATAGTCTAGTCTATAGTCTAGTCTATAGTCTAGTCTATAGTCTAGTTTATAGTCTAGTCTATAGTCTAGTCTATAGTCTAGTCTATAGTCTAGTCTATAGTGTAGTCTATAGTCTAGTCTATAGTCTAGTCTATAGTCTAGTCTATAGTCTAGTCTACAGTCTAGTCTATAGTCCAGTCTCTAGTGTAGTCTATAGTCTAGTCTATAGTCTTGTCAATAGTCTAGTCTATAGACTAATCTATAGTCTAGAATACAATCTAGTATGAAGTCTAGTATATAGTTTAGTCTAAAGTCTAGTATATAGTTTAGTCTATAGTCCAGTTTCTGGTCTACTCTATAGTCCAGTCTATAGTATAGTTTGTAGCCCAGTCTATTGTCTAGTCTATAGTCTAGTCTATGGTCTAGTCTATAGTCTAGTCTATGGTCTAGTATCTAGTCTATAGTCCAGTTTCTGGTCTACTCTTTAATCCAGTCTATAGTCTAGCCTATAGTCTAGTGTATAGTCTAGTCTATTGTCTGGTCAATTGTCCAGTCTATAGGCTAGTCTGTAATTCCGTCTTTAATCTAGCCTACAGTGTAGTCTATCGTCTAGTCTATAGCATACCCTGTAATCTAGTCAATAGTCAAGACTACATCCTGGTCTATTGTCTATTCTGTGATCTAGCCTATAGTAAAGTCTGCAGTCTATCCTCAAACAATATTTACTTAAATTATATCAGTTTCTTATTAAACAGCTTAACTGGATAATAACCAAATTAATAAATCACCTCAAAAAAAAAACATTCTTCTTATAGAAGTTACTTACGAAACTTTCAGAGACATCTCCAAAAGGGAACTTTGCATTGTTGCAAAAACAACATGTATAAAATCCATACTACAACAACTATAAAAACCTAAATTTTATGTTACACAAACTACTTTGAACTTTCAACTAATGAAATACAAAAAAAAAACAACCAAAACAGCCCTTTTAACAAGGAACAACTACAACAACACTGAGGAGGGTGGGGTGGTGTAAACATAACATGATGATGATGATGAGGGTGGTGGTGGTGACCGACAGACATGCATGCAAGAAAATTTCATTTACTTTTTTTTATACGTCATCATCATACACATTCATACGTTGTAAAACACGTTAGACAAACTATCCTAAACAAAGAAATTTTATTAAAAAAAAATTTACACACTTGAATTTGTTAAAACTAGACACAAAAACAACAAAAAAAATCGCACACAACACAATTTATAGTAATAAAAAACCAAACCCTATAGGGAGTAAAACAGGATTACGTATAAAATTTGATATTATAGGATATAGCAGCTATATAGCTATAGTAGTCTGTCTATATACAACATACTTTCTATATGTATATTTTCAATATTTTCTTTCTTTTTTTTTTCGACCAACAATGCCACAGAAAAGGATGTTATTTCATAACACTTTTTGCAAAAAATTAAATTTTACTTTAATTTTAATTTTTCATCTTTAAATATAAAAATTTTATAACAATTTTACTTTAATTCTTTTTATTTTAAAAACACAATTTTTTTGCTAAATTTTCTTTTTTATTAATTTTTGTTTAAGAAATTTTCATTTTTTTTTTTTTTTTTAATTTTCTTTGTAGCGCAAAACACTTTTTAAACACCGTGTTCCATTTTGTTAATTATTTTGTCAACCGTCAAGTTAAAGTTACCGTTAAAGACTAAAGAAAAAATTTGCTTGCTCAACAGCAAAAAAAAAAAACAAACAAAAGTGGTTCTTTACTTTTAAAGGTGGTGAATTTCGTTTATTGATTTTTATAGTTTTGTTGTCTGCTCTGGTTTTTTGTTTTGCTCCTCTCTCTTGACATTTACATATGTTCCTTTATACTAGTTGTTGTCATGCTTTACTGTTGTTGTTTTGTTCTAGAATGCCGGTTTTGAGCAGTTTGTTTTGTTTGTACATTTGCTTTGCTAGGGCAGAGTGAAATGTCAACTAGAAAAAGGATAATAAGGGTGGTAAAACTAAAGTTTAACAGTTAATTGCTAAACTTAAAGCTAAGACAACTAACTACCTTTAAGGTTTTATAGTAAAGACAACAACCTTGAGAGTAATTTAGGGAAATTTTTCGAAAAAGTACAAAACTTTGGAAAGCAAATTCGAATAGAAATTACAGAAGATTCAATGTTCGAAAAATGTTTCAAAAACTGCTGTCGCTTACAAAATTTTCTAAAGAAAAAATTGTCGCTTACAAGATTTTCTATAAAAAAATGTTAACACTTACAATATTTCTATAGAAAATGTTGTCGCTTACAATATTTTCTATTAAAAGAGTTGACGCTTACATAGAAAATGTTGTCGTTTACAAGATTTTCTATAAAAAATGTTGACGCTTACAGGATTTCGGGACAAAATAGTATCGCTTACAATATTTTTTATTAAAAAAAGTTGTCGCTTACATAGAAAATTTTGTCGCTTGCAAGATTTTCTTTAGGAAATGTTGTCGCTTGCAAGATTTTCTTTAAATGTTGTCGCTTGCAAGATTTTCTATAAAAAATGTTAACGCTTACAAGATTTCGGGACAAAATAGTGTCGCTTACAATATTTTTTATTAAAAAAGTTGTCGCTTACATAGAAAATTTTGTCGCTTACACGATTTTCTTTAGAAAATGTTGTAGCTTACAAGATTTTCTCTAGAAAATGTTGTCCCTTGCACGATTTTCTATAAAAAATGTTGACGTTTACAAGATTTCTGTAGAAAATGTTGTCGCCTACAATATTTTCTATTAAAAAAGTTGTCGCTTACATAGAAAATTTTGTCGCTTACACGATTTTCTTTAGAAAATGTTGTAGCTTACAAGATTTTCTCTAGAAAATGTCGCTTGCACGATTTTCTATAAAAAATATTGACGTTTACAAGATTTCTGTGAAAAATGTTGTCGCTTACAATATTTTTTATTAAAAAAGTTGTCGCTTACATAGAAAATTTTGTCGCTTACAAGATTTTCTTTAGAAAATGTCGCTTACAAGATTTTCTATAAATAATGTTGACGCTTACAAAATGTCTGTAAAAAATGTCGCTTACAATATTTTTTATTAAAAGAGTTGTCGCTTACATAGAAATTTTTGTCGCTTACGCCATTTTCTTCAGATAATGTTGTCGCTTACAAGATTTTCTTTAGGAAATGTCTGTTACAAGATTTTCTCTGAAAAATGTTGTCGCTTACCAGATTTTCTCTTTTCACTTACAAAATTTTTATAGAAAATGTTGTCGCTTACAAGATTTTCTTTAGAAAATATTGTCGCTTACAAGTATTTATATAGAAAATGTTGTCTCTTACAGGATTTTCTATAGAAAATGTTGTCGCTTAAGAGATTTTCTTTATATAATGTCGCTTACAAGATTTTTTATAGAAAATGTTATCGCCTACAAGACTTTCTTCAGAAAATGTTGTCGCTTACAAAATTCTCTTTAGTAAATGTTGTCAATTACAAGATTTTCTTTAGAAAATGTTAACGCTTACAAGATATTCTTCTGAAAATATTGTTGCTTACAAGAATTTCTTTAGAAAATGTTGTCGCCTACAAGTTTTTAAGAAAATGTCGCTTACAAGATTTTCTTCAGAAAATATTGTTGCTTACCAGATTTTTATAGAAAAGGTTTCGCTCACAAGTTTTTCTTTAGTCTCTTACAGGATTTTCTATAGAAAATGTTGCCTCTTAAAGGATTTTCTATAGAAAATTTTGTCGCTTACATGATTTTCTATAGAAAATACTGTCGCTAAAAAGATTTTCTTTATAAAATGTCGCTTACACGATTTTCTTTAGATAATGTTGTCGCTTACAAGATTTTCTTTAGAAAATGTTGTCGCTCACAAGATTTTCTATAAAAAATGTTGACGCTTACAAGATTTTGGGACAAAATAGTGTCGCTTACAATATTTTTTATTAAAAAAGTTGTCGCTTACATAGAAAATTTTGTCGCTTACACGATTTTCTTTAGATAATGTTGTCGCTTACAAGATTTTCTTTAAGAAATGTTGTCGCTTGCAAGATTTTCTATAAAAAATGTTAACGCTTACAAGATTTCGGGACAAAATAGTGTCGCTTACAATATTTTTTATTAAAAAAGTTGTCGCTTACACGATTTTCTTTAGAAAATCTTGTAGCTTTCAAGATTTTCTCTAGAAAATGTTGTCGCTTGCACGATTTTCTATAAAAAATATTGACGTTTACAAGATTTCTGTGAAAAATGTTGTCGCTTACAATATTTTTTATTAAAAAAGTTGTCGCTTACATAGAAAATTTTGTCACTTACAAGATTTTCTTTAGAAAATGTCGCTTACAAGATTTTCTATAAATAATGTTGACGCTTACAAAATGTCTGTAAAAAATGTCGCTTACAATATTTTTTATTAAAAGAGTTGTCGCTTACATAGAAATTGTTGTCGCTTACGCCATTTTCATCAGATAATGTTGTCGCTTACAAGATTTTCTTTAGGAAATGTCTGTTACAAGATTTTCTCTGAAAAATGTTGTCGCTTACCAGATTTTCTCTTTTCACTTACAAAATTTTTATAGAAAATGTTGTCGCTTACAAGATTTTCTTTAGAAAATATTGTCGCTTACAAGTATTTATATAGAAAATGTTGTCTCTTACAGGATTTTCTATAGAAAATGTTGTCGCTTAAGAGATTTTCTTTATATAATGTCGCTTACAAGATTTTTTATAGAAAATGTTATCGCCTACAAGACTTTCTTCAGAAAATGTTGTCGCTTACAAAATTCTCTTTAGCAAATGTTGTCAATTACAAGATTTTCTTTAGAAAATGTTAACGCTTACAAGATATTCTTCTGAAAATATTGTTGCTTACAAGAATTTCTTTAGAAAATGTTGTCGCCTACAAGTTTTTAAGAAAATGTCGCTTACAAGATTTTCTTCAGAAAATATTGTTGCTTACCAGATTTTTATAGAAAAGGTTTCGCTCACAAGTTTTTCTTTAGTCTCTTACAGGATTTTCTATAGAAAATGTTGCCTCTTAAAGGATTTTCTATAGAAAATTTTGTCGCTTACATGATTTTCTATAGAAAATACTGTCGCTAAAAAGATTTTCTTTATAAAATGTCGCTTACAAGATCTTCATTCTTTAGAAAATGTTGTCGCTTACAAGATGTTATACAGAAAATGTTGTCGCTTACAAGATTTTCGTTAGTAAATGTAGTCAATTACAAGATTTTCTTCAGAAAATATTGTTGCTTACAAGATTTTCTTTAGAAAATGTTGTCGCTTACACGTTTTCAAGAAAATGATTTTCTATAGAAAATGTCTCTTACAAGATTTTCTATTGAAAATCTTCTCGTATACATGACTTTCTATAGGAAAGGAAGTCTTTTCGCTTTCAAGATTTTCTATAGCTAATGTTGTCGCTTACAATATATTATATGGAAAATGTTGTCGCTTACAAGCCTTTCCACTGTTGTCTCTTACAAGATTTTGTTTAGAATTTTTTCTTCAGAAAATGTTGTCGCTTATAATATTTTCTATAGAAAATGTTGTCGCTAACAAGATTTTCTATAGAAAATGTGGTCGCTTACAAGATTTTCTATAGAAAATGTTGTCGCTTACAAGATTTTCTATAGAAAATATTGTCGCCTACAAGATTTTCCATAGAAAATGTTGTCGCTAACGAGATTTTCTATAGAAAATGTTGTCGCTTATAAGATTTTGCATAGAAAATATTGTCGCTTGCAAGATTTTCTATAAAATATTTTTCCGCTTATAAGATTTTCCCTGGAAAATGTCGCTAAGATTTTCTATAGAAAATGTCGCTTACAAATTTTTCTTTAGAAAATGTCGCTTGCAAGTTTTTCTTTAGAAAATGTTGTCGCTTAAAAGATTTGCTATAAAAAAACTTATCGCTTACACGATTTCTTGTAGAATATCTCGTCGCTTCTATGGAATATATTGTCGCTCAAAAGAAAATCTATAAAAATGGTTGTCGCTTACAAAAAAAAAATTTTGTCGCCCATAAAATTTTCTGAAATTTAAATAAAATTTCGCATTTTTTAAGGATTATTTATTGTTTTATATAAAAAAAACAATTATTTATTTGTATCAAAAAAAATTAAGGATTTAATGTAACTTCATTTACATTTCATTTTACAAGTTGCTAAACTTTTCATTTTTTATACATCTTTTAGACATAAAAAAATACTATCAAATCATTTGAATACTAATAATAATGATCTTGATGTACGTATTAAAAATTTGTTAGTTTCAAAATAATTTAAAAACATCTAATAAAATAAAGGAGGTTAGTAAATAATAAAAGGAACTCGTTTTTGTTTAAAAGGGTTTAGATAACGAATTTGTTTTTTTTAGAAAAAGAATGTCAATTCATGAGTTTTGTTTGGGGTAAAAAAATAAGGAATGAGAGAATAAAGTTAATAATAAAATAGGTATTATGTACGTATGAATGTATGTTTATGGTAGTAATAAAATTGTGAAAACAAATAATGAAAACCAGTTCATTATTTAGAAATACTTAAAAACTAATTGAAAAAATGAAAATCAAAATTTGTGAAGCAAATGAAAGAGAGAGTAAAGTGAAATGATTTCAATTCCACTCTTCCTCTTCTTCCAAGGCACTGGGACCAGAGGAGGTAACAAAGTTATCATCAGTCTAAAAAGAGATACGAAGCAAGGCAATAAGGGAAATAAATTGGAGTGAAAAAAAAAACAAACAATAAAAAAATTTTGATAACAAATTTTCCAACACTTACCTGTGGCACACCCTTTCGCACATCTCGTCCACCAAATTTACTGCCATAACTACCACCGCCTCCACCACCACCGCTAAAGTTCTTAAGGAAATCTGGCACTTCTTGGCCAGCACCTTCTAAAATATTAACCAAATCTGCAGCAATGGCTGAATCACTTTCTGGATCAAAGAAACTAGTGGCGCGACCATTATTGCCTACACGTCCTGTACGGCCAATACGATGCACATACTCATCAATGGAGGAGGGCATATCATAGTTGACTACATGATTAACATTTTTAATATCAAGACCGCGGGCTGCTACGGAGGTGGCTATTAAAACTTTCATTTTGCCATTTTTGAAATCAGCCAAAGCCATTTCACGTTGACTTTGTAAACGATCGCCATGTATAGAAGTCGTAGGGAATTCGGTTTCCGATAGCAGAGAAGCAAGGAAATCTGCACCACGTTTGGTCTCCACAAATACTATTGTACCATCGGGATTTTCTTGTAGGAGTTCCTTAAAAAATTAAAGAAGAACATTTTGAGACAAAAACTTACATAAAAAATTTAAATTGGGACAAAATTTTGTAAAGAAAATTTAGTTTGGGACACATTTTTCTATAAAAAATCTTGTTTGGGACAAAATTTTGTAAAGAAAATCTAGTTTGGGACAAAAATTTCTATAGAAAATCAAGTTTGGGACAAAATTTTCTATAGAAAATCAAGTTTAGGACAAAACTTTCCATAGAAAATCAAGTTTGGGACAAAAATTTCTATAGAAATTCTTGTTTTGGAAAAAAAATTTACAGAAAATCTCGTTTGGTACAAAATTTTTTATAGAAAATCTAGTTTGGGACAAAATTTTCTATAGAAAATATAATTTGGGACAAAATTTTCTATAGAAAATCTAGTTTGGGACAAAATTTTCTATAGAAAATCTAGTTTGGGACAACATTTTCTATAGAAAATCTCGTTTGGGACAAATTTTCTATAGAAAATCTAGTTTGGGACAACATTTTCTATAGAAAATCTAGTTTGGGACATTTTCTATAGAAGATCTAGTTTGGGACAACATTTTCTTGTTTGGGACAAAAATTTCTACAGAAAATCTTGTTTGGGACAAAATTTTCTATAGAAAATCAAGTTTGGGACAAATTTTTTTATAGAAAATCTTGTTTGGGACAAAATTTTTTTATATAAAATCTTGTTTGGGACAAAATTTTCTATAGAAATCTAGTTTAGGATAAAATTTTCTATAGAAAATGTTGTTTGGGGCAAAATTTTTTATAGAAAATCTTGCTTAGGACAAATTTTTTTATAGAAAATTTCGTTTGGGACAAAATTTTCTATAGAAAATCAAGTTTGGGACAAAATTTTCCATAGAAAATCAAGTTTGGGACAAATTTTTCTATAGAAAATCTTGTTTGGGACAAAATTTTTTATAGAAAATTTCGTTTGGGACAAAATTTTCTATAGAAAATCTAGTTTGGGAAAACATTTTCTATAGAAAATCTAGTTTGGGACAACATTTTCTATAGAAAATCTTGTTTGGGACAAAAATTTCTGTAGAAACATCTTGTTTGGGACAAAAACCTATAGCCTTGTCTATAGTCCAGACTATAGCATTGTCTATAGTCGAGACTATATATAGCATTGTCTATAGTCCAGACTATAACATTGTCTATAGTCTAGACTATAAAATTGTCTATAGTCCAGACTATAAAATTGTCTATAGTCCAGACTATAGCATTGTCTACAGTCCAGACTATAGCTTTGTCTATAGTCCAGACTATAGCATTGTCTACAGTCCAGACTATAGCTTTGTCTATAGTCCAGACTATAGCCTCGTCTACAAACCACACTACAACTTTGTATATATTCTACTTTGGAACATTTTTATGAGAAACTTCAAATCAGTATAAAAATGTACTCACCATCAACTTGGAACGTTTCTGAAACTTTTTCACTTCATAGATATTTTGTGTAACATCTGAACATGCTCCGCCCACAACACCAATCGATATGAAAATATATTCATTTAGATATTCACCAGCCATACGTTGAATTTCGGCTGGGAATGTGGCAGAGAACATAAGATTTTGACGCTCTTCCATGGGACGCATTGTAGGATGATTCATGATCGTGGCCATACTCTCTTTGAAACCCATATCCAACATACGATCCGCCTCATCTAAGACAACAAAACGTGTGTCTTCAAATGTTATGAAACCTTTTTCCACAAAGTCTAACAAACGTCCAGGAGTGCAAATTAAAATATGACTACCACCGCGTCCAATATTTTCACCCTGATGTTTGGATGAAGTGCCACCGTAAACAATGCGTATATTCAAATAGGAGCCCATGGCAAATTTGCGGGCTTCATTGAATATTTGTATGGCCAATTCGCGTGTGGGTGATACTATTAGAGCATGAGGTTTACCAATCGAAGTCTCAGCTCCTTCACTCAATAAACTATTAATGATGGGCAAAAGAAAAGCGGCCGTTTTGCCAGAACCGGTCTGGGCACAAGCCATTAAATCGCGACCAGCTGTTATAACGGGTATGGCTGTTTTTTGTATGGGCGTGGGTATTTTATAACCGGAACGTTTAATGTTGTTTATGACAATATCACGCAAATTTGCCTCTTCAAAGGTTTGTATCGAAGCAGGAGCATTTTCACCGGTGACCTTTTCAAATTGAAAAATAAAAAAAGATTAATTACAAAAGTAATTTAGAAATTATTTCTCAACACAACTTACCTTTACGGGTATACTGTCATATTTGGAGAAATTAATACCACTAGTAATACCAGTACCGAAAATTTCTTCTTCATTATCTGTGGGTTCGGGTGGTATATAGAATTCACGTGGCTTTTTAGGTTCATCACCCTCACCGCCGTCTCCACCACCACCGCTATTATTGTGTTCATCACTTTCTCCTTTATTGTTATTAAATTCTCTACGTCCACCATCTCTACCACCACCGCCACGACCACCGCCGCGGCCACGTCCGCCACCAAAGCCACCACGACGTTCTCCTCCACCATAGCCTAATATAGGTAAAGGAAACAATTTCAAAGATGGCGGGCATACAGTTGTAAAAGTTTACAATGCCAAAGGTCATAATATTGTATTAGTAGTTCAGCAATGACACGCAAATTTTTTAGAAATAATGAAACTATTATCAGTTCTAGTTCAGTTTTTGTTCTAGTTCTGTTCTATTCCAGTTATGTTCTAGTTCTGCTCCAGTTCTGTTCCAGTTCAGTTCTAGTTCAGTTCCAGTTCCAGTTCAGTTCTAGTGCTGTTTTGGTTCTGTTCTAGTTCAGTTCTAGTTCAGTTCTAGTTCAGTTCTAGTTCAGTTCTAGTTCAGTTCTAGTTCAGTTTTAGTTCTGTTCTAGTTCAGTTCTAGTTCAGTTCTAGTTCAGTTCTAGTTCAGTTCTAGTTCAGTTCTAGTTCAGTTCTAGTTCAGTTCTAGTTCAGTTCTAGTTCAGTTCTAGTTCAGTTCTAGTTCAGTTCTAGTTCAGTTCTAGTTCAGTTCTAGTTCAATTCTAGTTCAATTCTAGTTCAGTTCTAGTTCAGTTCAGTTCTAGTTCAGTTCTAGTTCAGTTCTAGTTCAGTTCTAGTTCAGTTCTAGTTCAGTTCTAGTTCAGTACTAGTTCAGTTCTAGTTCAGTTCTAGTTCAGTTCTAGTTCAGTTCTAGTTCAGTTCTAGTTCAGTTCTAGTTCAGTTCTAGTTCTGTTCTAGTTCTGTTCTAGTTCTGTTCTAGTTCTGTTCTAGTTCTGTTCTAGTTCTGTTCTAGTTCTGTTCTAGTTCTGTTCTAGTTCTGTTCTAGTTCAGTTCTAGTTCAGTTCTAGTTCTGTTCTAGTTCTGTTCTAGTTCTAGTTCAGTTCTAGTTCTGTTCTAGTTCTGTTCTAGTTCTGTTCTAGTTCTGTTCTAGTTCTGTTCTAGTTCTGTTCTAGTTCTGTTCTTGTTCTAGTTCTTGTTCTATTTCTGTTCTAGGTCTGTTCTAGTTCTGTTCTAGGTCTGTTCTAGTTCTGTTCTAGTTCTGTTCTAGTTCTTTTCTAGTTCTGTTCTAGTTCTGTTCTAGTTCTGTTCTAGTTCTGTTCTAGTTCTGTTCTAGTTCTGTTCTAGTTCTGTTCTAGTTCTGTTCTAGTTCTGTTCTAGTTCTGTTCTAGTTCTGTTCTAGTTCTGTTCTAGGTCTGTTCTAGGTCTGTTCTAGTTCTGTTCTAGTTCTGTTCTAGTTCTGTTCTAGTTCTGTTCTAGTTCTGTTCTAGTTCTGTTCTAGTTCTGTTCTAGTTCTGTTCTAGTTCTGTTCTAGTTCTGTTCTAGTTCTGTTCTAGTTCTGTTCTGTTCTAGTTCTGTTCTAGTTCTGTTCTAGTTCTGTTCTAGTTCTGTTCTAGTTCTGTTCTAGTTCTGTTCTAGTTCTGTTCTAGTTCTGTTCTAGTTCTGTTCTAGTTCTGTTCTAGTTCTGTTCTAGTTCTGTTCTAGTTCTTGTTCTAGTTCTGTTCTAGTTCTGTTCTAGTTCTGTTCTAGTTCTGTTCTAGTTCTGTTCTAGTTCTGTTCTAGTTCTGTTCTAGTTCTGTTCTAGTTCTGTTCTAGTTCTGTTCTAGTTCTGTTCTAGTTCTGTTCTAGTTCTGTTCTAGTTCTGTTCTAGTTCTGTTCTAGTTCTGTTCTAGTTCTAGTTCTGTTCTAGTTCTGTTCTAGTTCTGTTCTAGTTCTGTTCTAGTTCTGTTCTAGTTCTGTTCTAGTTCTGTTCTAGTTCTGTTCTAGTTCTGTTCTAGTTCTGTTCTAGTTCTGTTCTAGTTCTGTTCTAGTTCTGTTCTAGTTCTGTTCTAGTTCTGTTTAGTTCTGTTCTAGTTCTGTTCTAGTTCTGTTCTAGTTCTGTTCTAGTTCTGTTCTAGTTCTGTTCTAGTTCTGTTCTAGTTCTGTTCTAGTTCTGTTCTAGTTCTGTTCTAGTTCTGTTCTAGTTCTGTTCTAGTTCTGTTCTAGTTCTGTTCTAGTTCTGTTCTAGTTCTGTTCTAGTTCTGTTCTAGTTCTGTTCTAGTTCTGTTCTAGTTCTGTTCTAGTTCTGTTCTAGTTCTGTTCTTGTTCTGTTCTAGTTCTGTTCTAGTTCTGTTCTAGTTCTGTTCTAGTTCTGTTCTAGTTCTGTTCTAGTTTCTGTTCTAGTTCTGTTCTAGTTCTGTTCTAGTTCTGTTCTAGTTCTGTTCTAGTTCTGTTCTAGTTCTGTTCTAGTTCTGTTCTAGTTCTGTTCTAGTTCTGTTCTAGTTCTGGTGAAGTTCGGTTGAATTTCTGTTGTAGTTCTATTCTACTTCTAGTTCATTTCATTTCTAGTTTCAGTTTTAGTTCAGTTCATTTTGAAGTTTTAAAGAATTTGATTATTTTGTATTTATAATCACTTTTAAAAGTTTTATTTACATATAAAAAACAAGAAATTTTAAAAAATATTTTCAGAAAAAAATATAAATTAGGGTAGCATTCGATAACGATCAAAATCTTCTTTTAAATTCTATTGAAATTTGATCGAAATCTTAAGACTTACTTTGTCCCCAGTTAAAAACATATTAGAAATTCTAACATAAAACATAAAAAAGAAATAATTGCATAAATAATTAAATCTGGGGAGCAAATTGCAACATTCGATATGATTGGACTCCATTTGAATTCTCTTAAAATTTGAGCAATATCGAATGCATTAATTTGTCCCCAATTAAAAGAAATCTTAAAAATACAAATAAAACACATAAAAATTTCATAACAAATTAACGAAAACTATTAAAAAAACAAATTAAAGACTTTACACTTAAAACATTAACGCAACGATACCGTGCGACCATCACTACTTAAATTTACAATACCAGCCGATTTCAATTCCAACAAAAAAGCAAATCCTATAGCTGCTGTCATACGATCTTTAATACAATCACATTTAGTAAAATCGAACGAAACCTGACGTATAATATTTTGCATTAAGCCCAGTTTAATAGATAAACGTTCGCGGGAAGCATTTAAGAGAACATTAGGATCATAATGATGACATGGTTGATTAAAAGTGCCAGCATTTAATCTTGCTTGCAAACCACGACGATGATTATCCAACATAATACGACAACTGTCTAGATTATCCATGACTGTCGTAATATTATCAGCATTTTCTAGAATAAATTGATCATATTGTTGTTGAGGCGAATAAATTGAAGGTGGAGGTGGAGCATCAGCCTCCATACTATTTGCTGAAATTGTAGTTATATTTAGATTTTGTGCTGGAGACTTAGTTGTTGTTGTTAACGGTGGTAATATACCAGCTAAAGTTTGTTGTAATAGAATACTAGTGGGAGGGTCAGCTGTATGTTGTTCCTCAAGTACTTGTTCTTCATGATGATGTAGATTTTGGAGTTCTCTTGCTCTACGTAGATTTCGTCGACGTTTAGGTTTACGCTGTGGCGTTGTAGTGTTTTCATAGTTGGCATTTTGCAAACGTGCTCTTAATATTTCATACCAATCTCGGCGATAATCGTCATTTATTGGAAGTATCATTTCTTGAGGTTGTTCATGAGTTGGTATTATAACTGGATTATGGTTATCCTGTTGTTGCATTATTTGATCTGGCATAGTGGAGACGGGTCTTATATTACTCTCCATGACTTGATTTTGTATTGAAGGCCTTAAAATGCTTTCACGTACTTCTATTATAGGTTGCAATTGTTGTTGTTGTAGCTGTACATCAGCAATACTTGGCTCTTCTGTTGTCGTGTTCGCCACTTCAGCCTGAATTGATGTTTGCGGATTTTTGGTCGGTGGCGTTGGCAGTGCCGTCAAGGGAGTAGAAGTATCTAATGTGCGGCTTTGAAAACGTGATTTAAAATGCTGTTCCTCCTCACTAGTATCTACCGTTGTAGATTGCGCTAAGTTAGATGATGGTACCATGGGCGTTTTAAATATACCAGTATCCCCAGATACCATTTCGCTTGATGGTACTAGTTCTTGTCCTCGTCTTGTAATGGTATGGTGACCAGAGTCAATATGGGATAATGATGGATTTGGCAAGACAAGAGGAGTATCAGTTGTTATTAGACTTGGTGTGGGAAATTGTATACCACTATCTGTGGTAATATGCTGTGCTTCAATAGGTAATAAGGTTATGCTTTCATTGGTAGCAGCGATGGGTGGTTGTTCCAGTCGCTGTGCTTGTTGAGGGCTTTCTCTATTTTTGGAAAGACATTGTTTGTAAGGAAACTTAAAAGTTGGAGACAATCTTGCAGAAGTAATGGATAAAAACGAGTTTAAGTTATATTACAACAACAAAAATTGCGACATTCTGTTCTAGTTCTGTTCTAATTCTGTTCTAGTTCAGTTCTAGTTTAGTTCAAGTTCAGTTCTAGTTCAGTTCTAGTTCAGTTCTAGTTCAGTTCTAGTTCTGTTCTAGTTCTGTTCTAGTTCTGTTCTAGTTCTGTTCTAGTTCTGTTCTAGTTCTGTTCTAGTTCTGTTCTAGTTCTGTTCTAGTTCTGTTCTAGTTCTGCTCTAGTTCTGTTCTAATTCTGCTCTAATTCTGTTCTAGTTCTGTTCTAGTTCTGTTCTAGTTCTGTTCTAGTTCTGTTCTAGTTCTGTTCTAGTTCTGTTCTAGTTCTGTTCTAGTTCTGTTCTAGTTCTGTTCTAGTTCTGTTCTAGTTCTGTTCTAGTTCTGTTCTAGTTCTGTTCTAGTTCTGTTCTAGTTCTGTTCTAGTTCTGTTCTAGTTCTGTTCTAGTTCAGTTCTAGTTCTGTTCTAGTTCCGTTCTAGTTCCGTTCTAGTTCTGTTCTAGTTCTGTTCTAGTTCTGTTCTAGTTCTGTTCTAGTTCTGTTCTAGTTCTGTTCTGTTCTATTCTAGTTCTGTTCTAGTTCTGTTCTAGTTCTGTTCTAGTTCTGTTCTAGTTCTGTTCTAGTTCTGTTCTAGTTCTGTTCTAGTTCTGTTCTAGTTCTGTTCTAGTTCTGTTCTAGTTCTGTTCTGTTCTGTTCTAGTTCTGTTCTTCTGTTCTAGTTCTGTTCTAGTTCTGTTCTGTTCTAGTTCTGTTCTAGTTCTGTTCTAGTTCTGTTCTAGTTCTGTTCTAGTTCTGTTCTAGTTCTGTTCTGTTCTGTTCTGTTCTGTGTTCTGTTCTAGTTCTGTTCTAGTTCTGTTCTAGTTCTGTTCTGTTCTTCTAGTTCTGTTCTAGTTCTGTTCTAGTTCTGTTCTGTTCTGTTCTAGTTCTGTTCTTGTTCTGTTCTAGTTCTGTTCTAGTACTGTTCTAGTTCTGTTCCAGTTCTTTACTAGTTCTGTTCTAATTTTGGTCTAGTTCTGTTCTAGTTCAGTTCTAGTTCTGTTCTGGTTCTGTTCTAGTTCTGTTCTAGTTCTGTTCTAGTTCAGTTCTAGTTCTGTTCTGGTTCTGTTCTAGTTCTGTTCTAGTTCTGTTCTAGTTCTGTTCTAGTTCTGTTCTAGTTCTGTTCTAGTTCTGTTCTAGTTCTGTTCTAGTTCTGTTCTAGTTCTGATCTAGTTCTGTTCTAGTTCTGTTCTAGTTATGTTCTAGTTCTGTTATAGTTCTGTTCTAGTTCTGTTCTAGTTCTGTTCTAGTTCTGTTCTAGTTCTGTTCTAGTTCTGTTCTAGTTCTGTTCTAGTTCTGTTCTAGTTCTGTTCTAGTTATGTTCTAGTTCTGTTCTAGTTCTGTTCTAGTTCTGTTCTAGTTCTGTTCTAGTTCTGTTCTAGTTCTGTTCTAGTTCTGTTCTAGTTCTGTTCTAGTTCTGTTCTAGTTCTGTTCTAGTTCTGTTCTAGTTCTGTTCTAGTTCTGTTCTAGTTCTGTTCTAGTTCTGTTCTAGTTCTGTTCTAGTTCTGTTCTAGTTCTGTTCTAGTTCTGTTCTAGTTCTGTTCTGTTCTAGTTCTGTTCTGTTCTGTTCTGTTCTGTTCTGTTCTGTTCTAGTTCTGTTCTGTTCTAGTTCTGTTCTAGTTCTGTTCTAGTTCTGTTCTAGTTCTGTTCTAGTTCTGTTCTAGTTCTGTTCTAGTTCTGTTCTAGTTCTGTTCTAGTTCTGTTCTAGTTCTGTTCTAGTTCTGTTCTAGTTCTGTTCTAGTTCTGTTCTAGTTCTGTTCTAGTTCTGTTCTAGTTCTGTTCTAGTTCTGTTCTAGTTCTGTTCTAGTTTTGTTCTAGTTCTGTTCTAGTTCTGTTCTAGTTCTGATCTTGTTCTGATCTAGTTCTGTTCTAGTTCTGTTCTAGTTCTGTCCTAGTTCTGTTTCTGTTCTAGTTCTGTTCTAGTTCTGTTCTAATTCTGTTCTAGTTCTGTTCTAGTTCTGTTCTAGTTCTGTTCTAGTTCTGTTCTAGTTCTGTTCTCGTTCTGTTCTAGTTCAGTTCTAGCTCTGTTCTAGTTCTGTAAGAGCGGACTTAGATGTTGTAGAGCATGAGGGGACGGAAAATCAATTAAAGTATCTTCAAAATTTCTACATATAAAGGTCTACTTCAAAGTGGGGGTAGGACCAATATTTTAAACGTCACTTAAACTTGTTTTTATCCAAGAGCGTAAAAAATGCAAAGTGAAGACAATACCCCGACGTTGCTGCTGCAGCGATGGCTGCTAAAGATGAACCAGAATCAATGCTCACATTAGCAGCAACTGCTTCCATGCCTGGTGACATTTCTTGAGGTATAGCACGACTATGTTCCTCTTCGGCAATACGTGATACAGCAGCTGGCGGTAAAGGTCTACCAAATGAAGACAGTTCCATCATGGAAGAAGGAGCCTGACGTACAACGTTTAAACTAGAAAAATTATCACCACCCATAGTGGTAGTAGTAGTTGCTCCCAAACCCGATGTGGTTAGTTGAGGTAGTTGTGTTGGTACAAGAGTATTAACTGCTTGTAATTGATCGCCAGACAGAAAATATTCCTCTTCAATTAATGACATATCCATGGGAAAATAGGAAAATGTTGAGGTTTCAATGTTATATCTTGCATGAGGCAATTCTCTAATTTCTAAACATGTTCTGCGAGGTAAACGAAAGCGTAAACTATATTCTTCTTCGGTTATAAAAGTGCGTGGTGGTCTTGTTCGTGATCTTGAGGTTGTTGTCGTTATAGGATCTTGAACACGCGGAGTTGTTGAGGAAGTTTGTGATCTTAAATTGTAACGTGAACTTGCAGAATTTCGTGGTGTTAGAGTTTGTCTTTGTAAATCTTGTTGTAGCCTTTCATTTCGACGTTGGTTTATATCCCTCTGGGTTGCTTCAGTTGAAGAGAGAGCAGTAAATTGTTGATCTTGTTGACCTGGTTGAATCCTTAATAAAGGCAGTTGTAAATCATCTGAACTACTTAACGGTTCATTTTCAAATAAATCGGAAATATTCATGATTGGCATTTGCGGTGGAAGTGGTGGTGGTGTTAATAAGGTTATAGTATCTTGGAAATCATGCATACTATCCTGCATTGCAAAGGATTGATCTAAATTTAAATAGTTTTGCAAATCTTTTTGGAAAATGTCCATTAAATCTATATTATCACTTTGTGGAGAGTAAATTTCTGGTAAATTTCCATTTTCCACTTCACCAAACTCCTCATTAGCTGATCGTACAGCTGTTGGTTCTAGATCTTCAGCTAAAACTCTTGTCATCTGTGCTACATTTCGATCTTTTGTACGAGTTTTTTTAAGTGTCGCTTTAAGTTTTTGTTGTTTTCGTTCTAGCGTTTTATTAAGTACTCTTTCATAGGCCTCCATTAAGTATTTGATTAAAGTATATTTTTGTAACAGATTTGCTTTACGTAATAATTCTGACATATTCTGCATAAAGCAGTGTAAAGTTTCTTGTTGAAAATCTTTAGGTATTAATGTAAATATAGGATTTTTATATGGCTCATGATTAGATGATAAATGAGCTAAAATATAACGTTTGTTTGAAAATGACAAATACACAGCACATAAAACATAATGAAAATAGACCAGAGAGAAGAAAAAAAGAAGACACAATATCCAAAAAACCAATCACTAACGAGTTAATAACTATAAATGTTTTATAGCATTATGACAATAACAATAATGATGTTTGCATGCATAAGAGAGTACATTTTTTGTAAGGTTTTAAATAGGAAAAATCACTTACCATTGTTTTCTCCGTCATTGTCATCATTGCCATCGTTGTCTCTGTTATATCGGTTAAAACCATTTCCTCCATTGCGACCTGGAAATTAGAATTAGAACAGAATTAGTATGGTACAATAATTGCAATTTCACATAAAATTAAAAGCTAGACAAAAGACTAGACTAGAGACTCTAGTAGAGTCTATAGTCTAGTCGATAGTCTAGTCTATAGTCTGGTCTATAGTCTAGTCTATAGACTAGACTAGTCTAGTCTGAAGTCTAGTCTGTAGTCTAGTCTATAGTCTAGTCTATGGTCCAGTCTATAGTCTAGTCTAGTCTATAGTCTAGTCTATAGTCTAGGCTATAGTCAAGGCTATAGTCTAGTCTATAGTCTAGTCTATAGTCTAGTCTATAGTCTAGTCTATAGTCTAGTCTATAGTCTAGTCTATAGACTAGTCTATAGTCTAGTCTATAGTCTAGTCTATAGTCTAGTATATAGTCTAGTCTATAGTCTAGTGTATAGTCTAGTCTATAGTCTAGTCTATAGTCTAGTCTATAGTCTAGTCTATAGTCTAGTTCTATAGTCTAGTCTATAGTCTAGTCTATAGTCTAGTCTATAGTCTAGTCTATAGTCTAGTCTATAGTCTAGTCTATAGTCTAGTCTATAGTCTAGTCTATAGTCTAGTCTATAGTCTAGTCTATAGTCTAGTCTATAGTCTAGTCTGTAGTTTAGTCTATAGTATAGTCTATAGTCTAGTCTATAATCTAGTCTATAATCTAGTCTATAGTCTAGTCTCTAGTCTAGTCTATAGTCTAGTCTATAGTCTAGTCTATAGTCTAGTCTATAGTCTAGTCTATAGTCTAGTCTATAGTCTAGTCTGCAGTCTAGTCTATAGTCTAGTCTATAGTCTAGTCTATAATCTAGTCTATAGTCTAGTCTCTAGTCTAGTCTATAGTCTAGTCTATAGTCTAGTCTATAGTCTAGTCTATAGTCTAGTCTATAGTCTAGTCTAAAGTCTAGTCTATAGTCTAGTCTATAGTCTAGTCTGTAGTTTAGTCTATAGTCTAGTCTATAGTCTAGTCTATAGTCTAGTCTATAGTCTAGTCTATAGTCTAGTCTATAATCTAGTCTATAGTCCAGTCTATAGTCTAGTCTATAGTCTAGTCTAGTCTATAGTCTAGTCTATAGTCTAGTCTATAGTCTAGTCTATAGTCTAGTCTATAGTCTAGTCTATAGTCTAGTCTATAGTCTAGTCTATAGTCTAGTCTATAGTCTAGTCTATAGTCTAGTCTGTAGTTTAGTCTATAGTCTAGTCTATAGTCTAGTCTACAGTCTAGTCTATAGTCTAGTCTATAGTCTAGTCTATAGTCTAGTATATAGTCTAGTATATAGTCTAGTCTATAGTCTAGTATATAGTCTAGTCTAGTATATAGTCTAGTCTAGTCTATAGTCAAGTCTATAGTCTAGTCTAGTCTATAGTCTAGTCTAGTCTATAGTCTAGTATATAGTCTAGTCTATAGTCTAGTCTATAGTCTAGTCTATAGTCTAGTCCAGCGGTTCCCACCGTTTTTTACTTCGCGGACCCCTTGAGGAACTTATTTAACTTCACGGACCCCCATACATATTTTGATATCTTATTGTTATAAATAATTGTTCATCCGAAAATTGTCTTAGTCCTGGTCCATAAACCCTATAAAATATTCCCGTACATTGAGAATAATTAGTATTGCGGAGATGTTTTCAATTGCATGGTTTTAAATATAGAATGACTTCTAACATGATGTTTAATTTTATGATCGTGAGAGCTTTCATGTTCATTTCTCGTCAAGGTAGCGAAAAGGTTTCTTTATCAAGTATTGTCGACATGTCTGAAAGAGTCATGTTTCTAAATTTTTTTGCGATTGCATAGGAGTGAGCTGAGTATGTAAGCTAAGTTTTCGGGAAAATATGTGAAAGTTAGACTTCTTCGATGTTGTTGCGGAATGCGTTACCCACATAAAATTTGACCTGAACTTTTCGCGAATGTATTGTGAATTTGGATCTTAAATTTGAATTTAAAAAAACCTACGAATTATTTTAGCGCGTGGTTTTGACTATTTACGCAAAACGCTATGAATTTTCTGATGTTGATTTAATAATATTGGACAGCAAAATGAACTGTGTATCACGTCGGAATGGAATATTTATATTTAAAATTAACTAGATTAACACTTTTGCTTACAATTTAAAAAAAATATTATGAAATGTGTCCTAACTTCATATTCCGGGATTCCAGTATCAGTATTTAATTTCGATACATATACATTTATAAAAATTACAAATCACGTAATACTTTACTTTATAAATGTGAAACAATAGATTTGTAGGGCCTAGCTTCATACTGATAAACGACCGAAACAATAAAATTCAAAAAGTCACCAACAAATCTGGGATTATTGAATAAAAATTGTGCATTTTAGTATTTATGAAAAATTTGGAGATATTTTTAATATTTTCTAACATATAGAGAATATTTTTTATTCATGATTTTTTTTTCGTTCGTCTTCGCGGACCCCCTAGGATTTTGCTACGGACCACTAGGGGTCCGCGGACCCCCTTTTGGGAACCGTTGGTCTAGTCTATAGTCTGTCTGTCTATCTATCTATCTATCTATCTACATATAACTTTCAATCTAGAGTTCAATTATATTTTGAACTCAACAAAGACAAAAATATCGTTTGCCACTTGTTTTAGGTTTTATATAAATAAACAATTATTCATAGATATAAATATCTTCTTATAAAACTATGGTTTTGCAAATATTTTTAAAATCTAAAGCTAAATACAATTTTACTGATAATGCTTTAAACATGGTCTTTTGAAATTGTCAATACCACCCTATACTAATCGATACACTTTGAAGTTTCTTTTCAGCATAACAGCTGTTTACTTTGTAACAAGAAAAAACAAAGGCCAAAGTGATAAAACATTCTAAAAAGGGGAAGTACCACTTAATGTATACTTCATTGTAGAAATATATTCGCTAACAGATCATAAACTTAACATTTCTCCATATTACTCAGCTTTAAAAATTATAACAAATTAAACTTACCTCCTCCTCGACCGCCTCCATTACGTCCTCGGCCGCCACCACCACCGCCATTGAAACGTTTCTTATAACCACCATCATCATTATTGTTTTCATCGTCTTCATTTTGATAGTCATCATCATGGTTGGACTTGTAGTTGTCATTATTGTTGCCAAATCCTTTACCAATTACCTTAGAAATAAAAAAATGATTTAATAATTTTGAATCCTAACATTCTATTGTACAGAATTTCACTTACTTCGGTAGTCTCTTCATCACCCCAATCAGACATTTTGTTAAATGGATCTTGTTTTCTGGTATTTCCTGATGATTTAACTTTGTATTTTGCTACTGAAGGCTTTTTATATACTTGGGAACGTTGTGTTGTTGTATTTGCAGATTTTGTTGCTTTTAAAGCTGCTGGTAATCTTCGATTTGTGTTTGCTTTAGGTTCAGGCTTTTTATCTTTAGCACTAGAACAGTTCTGCTGCTGCTGTTGCTGTTCGGTTTTAGACTTTCCTTTGGGAATTTTATCTTCAACAGTAATGTTATGCTGCAACTGCTGTTGCTTGGGTTTAGTGTCCTCTTTCGTAGAATTTTCTGTCTTTGCTGGCAAATTACGTGTTGTGCTAGGTTTGTTGTCAAGTTTCTCAACTTCACTAGAGGAATTCTCCTGCTGCTTAGAGTTTTCTTTAGCTGCTCTAGCCGCTCTTATAACTGCTGGTAATTTGCGTACTTTAGTTGCAGGTTTTTTATCTTCTACAGATTTCCTTTGCTGTTGCGGCTTGGAGTTTTCTATCGAAGAATTTTCAAAAACTAAAGTAGAAATTTGTGGAACATTATTTGATTGTCTATATGAAGCCATGTTTATTTGTAGATTATTTTAAATGTCAGTTTGCGTTTTATTTTGTATGATATGTGTGTGTTCATTAAAATTGCAAAATTAACTAAAGTAATTTTAGTTCGAAAATTGTTTAAGAAGCCGCAAATATGAATGTTTATTTATTTTTTCATATTACGTTATGTTACTGTCATTCGTAATAATAAAAGCGAAAACAAAGGAAATTTTAAAAATAAACCAAGGTTTGGTTCACACATGTTTGACATTTGCTGTCATGTTATTAAAAAAGGCAATAGGAATTACCCTTTTGTTATGGTTCAGGGTAGAAGAAAAAGGTTTTAAAGAATGTCCTCGAAAATAATTTCAGTTTTAAAATGTTTATTGTTAATTAAACAGGTAGTGGGGTGGTAGCAGATATTTGAAATATTTTGAATGCAAACATTTTTAGGAATTGAAGATTATTTGTAAACAGTTTGGTGGTAGGAGCTTTATTGCACTCAAAATAAACAATAGAATAAGATAGAGGTTTAAGGACCCCGCCTAGTCCTTGAATCATTAGATTTCAGATCCTGAAATATGAGAGATCAGAGTCCTCGACTATATACTATGCTATAGACTAGACCACAAAATAGACTAGACTAGACTAGACTAGACTATAGACCAGGCTATAGACTAAACTTTAGACTTGACCACACTATAGCCTAGAATTTAGACTTGACTAGACTATGGACTCGACTATAGACTAGACTATAGACTAGACTAAAGACAAGACTATAGACAAGACTATAGACTAGACTATAGTCTAGACTATAGACTAGACTATAGACTACACAATAGACTAGACCATAGACTAGACTATACACTAGACTATAGACTAGACTATAGACTAGACTGTAGACTAGACTATAGACTAGACTATAGACTAGACTATAGACTAGACTATAGACTAGACTATGGACTAGACTATACACTAGACTATAGACTAGACTATAGACTAGACTATAGACTAGACTATAGACTAGACTATAGACTAGACTATAGACTAGACTATAGACTAGACTATAGACTAGACTATAGACTAGACTAGACTAGACTATAGACTAGACTATAGACTAGACTATAGACTAGACTATAGACTAGACTATAGACTAGACTATAGACTAGACTATAGACTAGACTATAGACTAGACTATAGACTAGACTATAGACTAGACTATAGACTAGACTATAGACTAGACTATAGACTAGACTATAGACTAGACTATAGACTAGACTATAGACTAGACTATAGACTAGACTATAGACTAGACTATAGACTAGACTATAGACTAGACTATAGACTAGACTATAGACTAGACTATAGACTAGACTATAGACTAGACTATAGACTAGACTATAGACTAGACTATAGACTAGACTAGACTATAGACTAGACTATAGACTAGACTATAGACTAGACTATGGACTAGACTATACACTAGACTATAGACTAGACTATAACTAGACCATAGACTAGACTATACACTAGACTATAGACTAGACTATAGACTAGACTATAGACTAGACTATAGACTAGACTATAGACTAGACTATAGACTAGACTATAGACTAGACTATAGACTAGACTATAGACTAGACTATAGAACTAGACTATAGACTAGACTATAGACTAGACTATAGACTAGACTATAGACTAGACTATAGACTAGACTATAGACTAGACTATAGACTAGACTATAGACTAGACTATAGACTAGACTATAGACTAGACTATAGACTACTATAGACTAGACTATAGACTAGACTATAGACTAGACTATAGACTAGACTATAGACTAGACTATAGACTAGACTATAGACTCTAGAGATAGACTAGACTCTAGACTAGACTATAGACTAGACTATAGACTAGACTATAGACTAGACTATAGACTAGACTATAGATAGACTATAGACTAGACTATAGACTAGACTATAGACTAGACTATAGACTAGACTATAGACTAGACTATAGACTAGACTATAGACTAGACTATAGACTAGACTATAGACTAGACTATAGACTAGACTATAGACTAGACTATAGACTAGACTATAGACTAGACTATAGACTAGACTATAGACTAGACTATAGACTAGACTATAGACTAGACTATAGACTAGACTACAGACTAGACTATAGACGAGACTATAGACTAGACTATAGACTACACTATAGACTAGACTATAGACTAGACTATAGACTAGACTATAGACTAGACTATAGACTAGACTATAGACTAGACTATAGACTAGACTATAGACTAGACGATAGACTAGACTATAGACTAGACTATAGACTAGACTATAGACTAGACTATAGACTAGACTATAGACTAGACTATGGACTAGACTATGGACTAGACTATAGACTAGACTATAGACTAGACTATAGACTAGACTATAGACTAGACTATGGACTAGACTATAGACTAGACTATAGACTAGACTACAGACTAGAATATATACTAGATTAGACTATTGATCAGAATATAGACAAGACTATACTACAGACTAGACCATAGACTAGACTATAGACTAGACTATAGACTAAACTATAGACTAGACTATAGACTAGACTATAGACAGGACTATAGGCTATACTAGACTATAGACTATACTAGAATATAGACTATACCAGACTATAGACTATACTAGAATAGACTTTAGACTAGACTATAGACTAGACTATAAACTATACATACTAAAACTAGACTATAAACTATACATACTATAAACTAGACTATAAACTATACTATAAACTAGACTAGACTGTACTAGACTATGGACTAAACTATAGACAAAACTTTAGATTATAGATTAGACTATAGGCTAGAGTATAGACTAGACTATAAACTACACTATATACAAAGTCATCAAAATCTGATGATCTTTTTCATAAAAAATTGTATTTTTTATAGGAAAAATTATCATAATCTTATAATCTTTTCCATAGAATAAGTCTTCAGAATCATTTGGATCTGTAGATCCTTTCTAACGATATTTTCGAAAGAAGAAGTACAGAATCCAAATAAGTTTTCCGTATAAGAACACATCAAAGTGTGATGATCCTTCTCTTGAAAAAGTCATTAGAATCTAATGATCTTTTTTTCTATTAAAAATCATTAAAGTCTGATAATCTTTTCGCTAGAAAACCTTTTCAGACTCTGTCGAGGTTTCAGATTCTGATGACTTTTTCATCAGATTCTGATGTAATTTTCAATAACAACGATCATCAGATTCTGATGACATATTTATGGAAAAATTTCAGATTCTGATGACTTTTTTATGTAAAAGATCATTAGATTCCGATGACCATTTCTATGGAAAAGATCATCAGATTCCGATGACTTTTTTATAGAAAAGATCATCATATTCCGAAGACTTTTTTCTATAGAAAAGATCATCAGATTCTCATGACTTTTTCTATGGCAAAAAAAGATCATCAAGTTCTGATTGCTTTTTCTATGGAAAAGATCACCAGATTCTGATGGCTTTTTTATGGAAAAGATCACCAAATTCTGATTACTTTTTCTTTGGAAAATATCATCAGATTCTGATGACTTTTTTATAGAAACGATCATCAGATTCCGAAGACTTTTTCTATGGAAAATATCATCAGATTCCGATGACTTTTTCTATGGAAAAGATCATCAGATTCCGATGACTATTTTATAGAAAAGATCATCATATTCCGAAGACTTTTTCTATAGCAAAAATCATCATATTCCGAAGACTTTTTCTATAGCAAAGATCATCAGATTCCGAAGACTTTTTCTATGCCAAAGATCATCAGATTTTGATGGCTTTTTCTATGGAAATGATCACCAAATTCAGATTTGGAAAATATCAGATTCTGATGGCTTTTTCTATGGGAAATATCAACAGATTCGTATGACTTTCTCTATGGAAAAGATCATCAGATTCTGATGACTTTTTCCATGGTAAAGATCATCCAGATTCTGATCACTTTTTCAATGGAAAAGATCATTAGATTCTGATGACTTTTTCTATGGAAAAGATCATTAGATTCTGATGACTTTTATCATGGCAAAGATATTAATTTCTAATTAAATTTTATCAGTTTTTTAGAGAATCTTGTTGGAAGATTCTTCCATTGATTTATATTATTTAAAACCAATTAGAATAACAATTTGCTTCAATATAATGCCAACTAAACACAGCTCTAGGAAAACATTTAGTGGATGTTTTTACTTGAAATGCTTAGGAAACACAGCGCTACAGAGAGACAACAGCGCCAGCCCCCCCCAAAAAGCTAAAGAAACATGGTTGTTTTCCAAGTAGTATATTTATATTTCGTATACATGGAAACATAAAACAAAGAATAATATAGAAAATAAGTCCAACTGTCAAAGTGGGGGTACTGACTATAGAGAAAAACACACAGCGAAAAATAGAAAAAGAGAGAAATTTTCAATACATACTCATAGTACGAAAATATACTATACACAGCGCCAGAGATTATTGTACATTTTATTTGTATTTATACTCTTTTATCATCATATTGTTCAATTCCTCCTATTATTCCAATCGTCCAATCAACCATCCACATCCATCCAACTCTATGCCATCCATCCATATTCGTATTTGATATGTGTATACCATGCTTTTTTTCAATGATGGGCATGTGTTCTAAGATTTAAAAAGACTTGACTGAGAGAGTGTGTGTGTGTGTGTGTGTGCAGAAGAAGAACGCAAAAAATAAAATACCAAAATTAAGGTTAACATTAAATATATTGCAGTCCGCTAAAAGATTTTGGGTGCAAAACTTTACAATACAGAAGGAAAAAATTTTTATAGAGGAGTGAATTAACAATTCAATAAAAAAAAAATAAAAAGAAATAAATAAAAAATAAATTTTTCAAAAACAAAATAATGGATTCAGCTGGGAAAAATCGTTATGAACTTTTGTTCATGGACGATGATATTAGTGATCCATTAGATAATATTGTTGCCAAGAAGAAAAAGCAGGTTAAGACTGCTGCTGCTGGTGGCGCTGCGGGCGCAACTGGAGCCGCCGCCAATGGTGCCAAGACAACGAACAAACCAGCCAACACTAATCAAGTGAAGAAAACCAATCAGGCTGAAAAGGAAAATAAACCCTTGAACAAGAATGATAATAAGAAAACCGTGGCAGCAGGTGCTGCTGATAGATTCAATAAACAAGGTGGGGCTGCTGCTGCTGGTGGTGCTGCTGGTGGCGCCAATCGTAAACGCAATAACGGTGAGACACGTGAAGGTGGTCAAGGGCAACAACGTAATGTCAACTTTAGACAACAGAATGGTGAAACACGTGAACAACGCAATAACCGTCGTAATGCACGTGATACTGGTCAAGTTGGAGGAGGTGCAGGTTCAGCTGCTGCCGGTGAACGTCCCCCTTTCAGAGGTGGTGATCGTGCTGATCGTCCACCACGCAATCGTAATTTCGAAGGCGGTAATCGTAAACGTGAATTTGATCGTCAATCGGGTTCTGATAAAACTGGTAAGTAGTTCAGTTATGGTTAATGTTAAAAGACAAGAGAACAACACCTCATGCTAACAAAGTCACAATAATTAGTTAAATTCTCCTAAAGTTGAAATTTTAAAGGGGTTTTAGTTGTAGTTTTGTTTTTATGCTTTTAAAATAATTTTTATAAAAGTTGAATTTAATCAAAAAACCTTTAACAAAACCTTAAAATCGAAACGCACAAAAACATATGGTCCTAGTACTTATTTTCAAGTGAAGAAGATAAGAAAAGCAACAACAACAATAGCTAAAAAGCAAAAATAAATAAAAAACCTCAAGAAGTGGGGTTAATAACATGCTGTATGATCACTATAGAGACGCAATATTTAACATACAACCCTGTCCCCTCTACTCCCAACAGAACAGAACCAACAACCCATTTCAAAAGGCTTTCAATGCGCGGGAGGCAATAAAAAGTATAGAAATAACTTCTATCTATTAAGAATCTAGTATAAATATTGTCAAAAATATTCTATTTATTATTTGTCTATTCATAATTTATTTCAAATTAAAAGAAAAAATTTTAAAAAAATGTGATCGGCAAATATAATTTTAACTAGAAGAAGACAAGAATATACACATAGTCACCGTCAGAGTCCAATAATATAAACGTATTTAATACATGTGTTTTAAAAATAGTTTAACAAAAACATTTACTCTCTCTCGATCTTTTTTTATTAAAACACTCTCTTGAGCAGTGTTGCAAATTTGACGATTTACCCGTCAAATCTGATGTATAGTGTAGTCTACAGTCCAGTGTATGGTCTAGTATATGGTGAAGTGTATAGTCTAGTCTATGGTGAAGTGTATAGTATAGTCTATGGTGAAGTGTATAGTCTAGTCTATAGTCTAGTCTATAGTCTAGTCTATAGTCTAGTCCATAGTCTAGTCTATAGTCTAGTCTATAGTCTAGAGTATAGTCTAGTCTATAGTCTAGTCTATAGTCTAGTCTATAGTCTAATCTATAGTCTAGTCTATAGTCTAGTCTATAGTCTAGTCTATAGTCTAGTCTATAGTCTAGTCTATAGTCTAGTCTATAGTCTAGTCTATAGTCTAGTCTATAGTCTAGTCTATAGTCTAGTCTAGTCTATAGTCTAGTCTATAGTCTAGTCTATAGTCTAGTCTATAGTCTAGTCTATAGTCTAGTCTATAGTCTAGTCTATAGTCTAGTCTATAGTCTAGTCTATAGTCTAGTATATAGTCTAGTCTATAGTCTAGTCTATAGTCTAGTATGTAGTCTAACATATAGTCTATTGTCTAGTCTTTAGTCTAGTCGATTGTCTAATCTATAGTGTAGTGTATAGTCTAGTGCATAGTCTAGTGTATAGTCTAGTATATAATCTAGCCTATAGTCTAGTCTATTCTAGTCTATAATATAGCCTATAGTCTAATGTGTAGTCTAGTCTGTAGTCTATTCTATACTCTAGCCTATAGTAGCAGCCTATAGTCTAATGTGTAGTTTAGTCAATAGTCTAGTCAATAGTCTAGTCTATGGTCTAGTCTATAGTCTAATATATAGTCTAGTATATAGTCTAGTCTATGGTCTAGTCTATAGTCTAGTCTATAGTCTAGTCTACAGTCTAGTCTACAGTATAGTCTATAGTACAGTCTATAGTACAGTCTATAGTCTGGTCTATAGTCTAGTCTATGGTCTAGTCTATAGTCTACTCTATAGTCTAGTCTATAGTCTAGTCCATAGTCTAGTCTATAGTCTAGTCCATAGTCTAGTTTATAGTCGAGTCCATAATTTGGTCTATAGTCTAGTCTATGGTCTAGTCTATAGTCCACTCTATAGTCTAGTCTATAATCTTGTCTATAGTCTAGTCTATAGTCTTTGCTATAGTCTAGTCTATAGTCTAGTCTAAGTCTAGCCTATAGTCTAGTCCATAGTCTAGTCTATAGTCTAGTCTATAGTCAAGTCTATAGTCTAGTCTATAGTCTAGTCTATAGTCTACTGTATAGTATACTGTATAGTCTAGTCTATAGTCTAGTGTATAGTATAATGTATAGTCTAGTCTATAGTCTAATGTATAGTCTAGTACAATCTAGTCTATAGTCTAGTCTATAGTCTAGTCTATAGTCTAGTCTATAGTCTAGTCTATAGTCTAGTCTATAGTCTAGACTATAGTCTAGTCTATAGTCTAGTCTATAGTCTAGTCTATAGTCTAGTCTATAGTCTAGTCTATAGTCTAGTCTATAGTCTAGTCTATAGTCTAGTCTATAGTCTAGTCTATAGTCTAGTCTATAGTCTAGTCTATAGTCTAGTCTATAGTCTAGTCTATAGTCTAGTCTATAGTCTAGTCTATAGTCTAGTCTATAGTCTAGTCTATAGTCTAGTCTATAGTCTAGTCTATGGTCTAGTCTATAGTCTAGTCTATAGTCTAGTCTATAGTCTAGTCTATAGTCTAGTCTAGAGTCTAGTTTATAGTCTAGTTTATAGTCTAGTCTAGAGTCTAGTCTATAGTCTAGTCTATAGTCTAGTCTATAGTCTAGTCTATAGTCTAGTCTAGTTTATAGTCTAGTCTAGTTTATAGTCTAGTCTATAGTCGAGTCTATAGTCTAGTCTATAGTCTAGTCTATAGTCTAGTCTATAGTCTAGGCTATAGTCTAGTCTATAGTCTAGTCTATAGTCTAGTCTATAGTCTAGTCTATAGTCTAGTCTATAGTTTAGTCTATAGTCTAGTCTATAGTCTAGTCTATAGTCTAGTCTATAGTCTAGTCTATAGTCTAGTTTATAGTCTAGTCTATAGTCTAGTCTATAGTCTAGTCTATAGTCTAGTCTATAGTCTAGTCTAGAGTCTAGTCTATAGTCTAGTCTAGTAGTCTAGTCTATATAGTCTAGTCTATAGTCTAGTCTATAGTCTAGTCTATAGTCTAGGCTAGTCTATAGTCTAGGCTAGTCTATAGTCTAGGCTAGTCTATAGTCTAGGCTAGTCTATAGTCAAGTCTATAGTCTAGTGTAAAGTCTAGTCTATAGTCTAGGCTAGTCTATAGAATAGTCTATAGTCTAGGCTAGCCTATATTATAGTCTATAGTCAAGTCTATGGTCTAGTCTATAGTATAGTCTAGTCTGGAGTCAAGTCTATAGTCTAGTTTAACGTTAAGTCTATGGTCTAGTCTATAGTTTAATCTAAGGTCTATTGATTAAGTTTAACGTTTTCTAGCGGTTTTTGCAAAAACCTACATCTAACAGTTTTTAGCGGTTTATTGTGACATGTTTTAACGGAAAATTGTGTAAAAAATATTGGCAACACTGCTCTTGAGGTTTATTTTTGTCGTTCTCTTGATCAATAGAATAGAGTAGAGTAGAAGAAAAACTATTAAAAAAGTTTGAAATTGAAATTTTTATAGATCTTGTTTTAAAAGAAGACGAAAGTGAAACACTCACACAACATGCGTTAGAAAAACTAAACTAGAAAACTTTACAACTGTTGCCGCGAGAAACTGATCATCTTCTTCTAATGTCGGTCTCTCCTTACCTCCCATTCTCTGCTCTTTCTAACATTCTTTCAATAGCTTCCTACAAAGAAAACTGAAAGTGACTTTGCTTATTTGGGGTGTTAAAAAGTGTTTTTTTTTTAAGAAATGTACTTAAGCAAAATTAGCTATTATGACATTTCTTCAAAGTTTATTTTATCACGTGTTTTTTTATGTTTTCTTTTTGCTATGTTTTCTCTCCAACTTTTCTAATGCCTTTTAACCTTTACAAATTAATAAAACGTAGGTTTGTTTTTGTCGTTATTTGATTGCAAAATTTGTAAACAATTTGTTCTTTATTTTGGAATTTGAAAAATTTAAATTTTCTTAAAAGTTTGCGCCTCTTTTTTGGCACCATAATGTTGTTTTATATGTATATTTGAAAATATTTATTATTTTTTCTTTTATACTGTGTGTAGTTTTAGAAAAAATGTGGGCGTTTTTGTTAAAATATTTTTATATTTCGTTTTTTTTTTTTTTATATATATTATAATATCCAGTGCTATTTTCCAATGCTCTATTATGTGTATTTATAAAGATAATGTAGCAGCAGAAAATGCTTGTAGAAAATGATAACAGGAATGGACAACCTTTGTGTTAATATTGGGAAGTAATATCATTTATTAATAGTTAAAAAAGCTTCCGAGCTTTAGTTCAGATCAGCAGAAATATCTAAAAAGATCAGTTTGTTTCTTTACACATTTCTAGGAAATGATCATTTATTAAAAGTTAAAAAATCTTGCGTCGTAAAAGTGAAGATCAATTTCTTATATGGTTGCTTTTGGGCTTAAGATCAGTTCAGACAGATCAGCAGATATTTGTAAAAAGATCAGTTTGAATATTTACACATTTATCAATTTATGATCGTTTGCAACTCATTAAACAGGTTGCATTTCGAAAGTTTCCCTTTCTCTTAAGATTGTTCTAACATCAGTTAGAATATTTAAAATTTCTAAAGATCAATCAATGATCATTTCTAATACGATTCTAAAATTAAATACATTTTTGAATCTATAGGTTAAAAATACTGAAAATACTCTTTATTACGCATTTAAATTAAGATACTTTGTTTAATTGTTTATCATTTAAGATCACTGCAGATCATCAAAACGACTAAGAAGTCAATTTACGATCGTTGCCAATACGTTCTTAGTTCTTTCTCTGGAAAAACTTCTCTTTACATCTTTGAATAGTTTCTCACTAAATAATATCTGTTAGGATCTTCATAATTTCTAAAAAAAATGAATCGATGATCGTTTCTAACACGATTTGATCTTTGTATCAGATCATCGAAATGATTAAAAAGTTAATCCATGATTGTTGTTAACAAGATCTTCTCACTTTCTTTGTGAACTCTTTTCATCATTAAATCGTTTCTCTGTTAATAACAAAAAACAAATTCATAAATTTCTAAAAGATCAATCAATGATCGTTACTAACACCATTTTAAAACCAAAATTATCGAATCTGTATGTTAAAAAGACTGAAAAGAGTATTTACGTCTTTAAATTAAGACACTTTGTTTAATGGTTTATCACTTAAGATCACTTCAGATCATCAAAATTACTAAAAGGTTAATCCAAGATCGTTACTAACACTATGTTTTCTCCTTATCTGAAAATATTCTTTACATCTTTGAATTAAAACTTTATTTAATGGTTTCAAACTTATGGATCAGTTTAGATCATAAGTTTAGATCAAAAGATCAAATTTTTAAACGATCAATGATCGTTTGAAATGAAATTATTCGTATGCTAAAAAGGATTCAGACTTATCAGAAAACTAAATATGCAATAAGTCTCTTACATCTTTGAATACAGACTTTGTTAAATCGTTTCGCACTAAGGATCAGTTTGAATTATCACACATTTGTAAAAGATCATTCCATGATCGTTTCTAAGACGATTTGAAAATGAAATATGTATAATCGAATCCGTTTGTTCGAAAATTTCCCCTACTAGTTCTATATATAAAATTTTCACTTCTCTGAAAATACTCATCAGATCAGTTTAGATCATTATAAATTTCTTAAAGATCAATCGATTATCATTAACACACTATAGATATATAGATAGATAGATAGATAGATAGATAGATAGATAGATAGATAGATAGATAGAGAGATAGATAGATAGATAGATAGATAGATAGATAGATAGATAGATAGATAGATAGATAGATAGATAGATAGATAGATAGATAGATAGATAGATAAATAGATAGATAAATAGATAGATAAATAGATAGATAGATAATAGATAGATAGATAGATAGATAGATAGATAGATAGATAGATAGATAGATAGATAGATAGATAGATAGATAGATAGATAGATAGATAGATAGATAGATAGATAGATAGATAGATAGATAGATAGATAGATAGATATGATAGATAGATAGATAGATAGATAGATAGATAGATAGATAGATAGATAGATAGATAGATAGATAGATAGATAGATAGATAGATAGATAGATAGATAGATAGATAGATAGATAGATAGATAGATAGATAGATAGAGATAGATAGATATATAGATAGATAGATAGATAGATAGATAGATAGATAGATAGATAGATAGATAGATAGATAGATAGATAGATAGATAGATAGATATATAGATATATAGATAGATAGATAGATAGATAGATAGATAGATAGATAGATAGATAGATAAATAGATAGATAGATAGATAGATAGATAGATAGATAGATAGATAGATAGATAGATAGATAGATAGATAGATAGATAGATAGATAGATAGATAGATAGATAGATAGATAGATAGAGATAGATAGATAGATAGATAGATAGATAGATAGATAGATAGATAGATAGATAGAGAAATAGATAGATAGATAGATAGATAGATAGATAGATAGATAGATAGATAGATAGATAGATAGATAGATAGATAGATAGATAGATAGATAGATAGATATAGATCTATAGAGCGATAGCTACATAAAGAGATAGATAGATATAGACCTATAGAGCGATAGCTACATAAAGAGATAGATATGATAGATATCTGATAAATATATAGATTGAAAGTACGGCAGATACTTAAGTTCCAAAAAGTCTCTTGTCATCTTTAAGACGTAATAAAAACCGATTAAATTGTAATCTGCAGACGTTCTTATCTTTAATCTTAAAGCAAAAAAGCGTAAAGAATTTCGCAAGGTTAGACAATACGGTTTAAAATTAAAACATTTCAATATTATTAATCTCTAGCCTATAATTAACACTTATAAAATAAATAAAAAAGAAGTAGAAAGAGGTTGGTTTCATCATCATCTATAGACGGTTTTATTTGTGTAAATTGATAAACAACAACAAAAAGGTTATCACAAGAAGTGGTTTAAAATAAAATATGATTAATTTCAAAGGCTATAGAAAGAAGAAAGCTCAATAAAAGAGAAAACAAGGAGGGGGTTCACAGTGTGTTGTTTCTTTAACTTTGGATCTGCACTCTCTACGAAGGGAAACTCTTCTTAACCTAACCTAGAAATTGTTTATAATTAGCACTTTCGAAAAGATCTTTAATTTGATTTGTTTGTTTTTTTTAAGGTGTTAAAGCTGTAGATAAACGTGAAGGCGCTGGCGCTCACAACTGGGGTTCCGTTAAGGATACCATTGAGGAAGGCAATAACACTAAAAATGTTGAAGAAAATGGCAATGCCGCTAATGCTGGTGAAAAGAATGAAGAATCGGGTAATGAACAAGCCACAGAACAAACTCCAGTCGAGGAAGAAGTTAAGGAATTGACATTGGATGAATGGAAAGCTCAACAACAACAACGTGCCAAGCCACAATTTAATATACGTAAAGCAGGAGAAGGTTAGTTAATGATAAAGGGAGTAAAAATAAGGATGTTGGGTTAAATTTGGGTTTTATTTTGTTTGTTTCTTAGGTGAAGATACTACCAAATGGAAGAAAATGATTGTATTGAATAATAGCAAAGCTACCAAGGAAAAGAAGGGTACCGAAAGTGAAGAAGAATTAGAATTTGATCCTGCCATGTATCCCCAACGTGTGGGTAGACAACAACGTGTATTGGATATACAATTCAATTTCAATGATGGACGTCGTTTGGGTGGTTTTGGTGGTAGAGGACGTGGTGGCAATCGTAATGGACCACGTAATAATGCTGGTGGTGCAGCTGCTGGTGGTGCTGCTGCTGCTGGTGGTGAAGGTGCTGCTGCTGCTGCACCTAAACCACGTTTTGAGGGTGGTAACCGTGGTGGCAATAATAATGCTGGCGGTAATCGTGCTGCTGGTGGTAAACGTCAATTTGGTGATAAGCAAAATGCTGCACCAAAAGTTAATGATGAACGTCAATTCCCTACATTGGCTTAAATCACTTTTTTATTCAAAGGGATTTAAAACTCTTTAACAAATAACAACTAAACAATAGTAAGGAGTTGCTTAACATAATTAAACCTTTAACAAAAACAAGAGTTTTATTTTATTTTCAAGCCAAAATATTTAACAAAAAAAAAATAAAACCAACAAAGTCATTTAAATTTAGCCTACAACAACAACAAACAATACTTCCGTTTAACACACACACAACCAGCAGAAAGAAAGATAAACAAAACCTTTTATTTTTTTCTTATAATTTTTATTAAGTTTTATGTTCAAAAAGAAAGAAAATTTTGTATTTTAAAAGCTGGACCACATTGGATCCTTAATATACAAAAGTAAAAAGTCTTTTTTAAAAAAAAAACCAAAAATAAAGTTTAGATTTTAAAGTTTTAAGAAAATATAAAAAGGAAAATGTTTTAAAAAGACTGCCGCTATAAAGGATTTAAGGATTTATTAACATTTTTCTTTTAAATTCTTTAAAACTTTAAAACAATTGCTTTAAAATTTTGGTTTTTTTCAAATTTAGTTCAAGTCAAAACAAGACTGTTTTATGTTAAACACAAAAGAACAAAATTTTGAATATTAAACTGCAACAAGAATTACAACAAGAAAATTTACAAAAAAAAAAATCAACGACACATTTTTTTCCAATAATTAGTAAAAATCGTTATTAATATATTCTATCATTAAACAAAAAAAAAAAAAATAAACAAAATATTTCATTAAATTGTTTAAACAATTATCATTATTAAGCATTAATCATCAAAAAAAAAATTTGAAAATTCACTTACACACTTTATACATTTGTCATTATAAAAAATCATTTATCATGATTTTTAAGAGAATATTAAACAAAAAAAAGAAAAGAAAAGTTTTAATAAAACAAAAACAAAAAAGGAAAAAACCCAAGTCTTTAAATGTATTAACAAACAGTTTAGAGTAAAAAAACCATAAAAATAATAAAACAATAACAAAAAATGTAAGGAAAATCTTGCAAGTAACACACAATTTTAAATTAAACTTAAAATTTTAAATTAAAAAACAAAAATAAAAATGTCCCCCCAAAAAAACCCAAACTTTTTAAAAAGAAAAAGTAAGTAATTAAAAGATTTTAAAGAATTTTTTTTAGAGAAAAAAAAAAAAACTTAAAACAAATCCTTCTTCCAAAAGCAAAAGGTTGTAAATTACAACTCTACTACTCAAGCTAAAACATTTTTAATCCCAAACTTCTATCGTAAAAATTTCTTAAAAGACTTATCAATAAAATGAACCTTGACCCTCCCCCCCTTTCACCACAGCGACAAAACAAGTTTCCTTCATTAAACAACAAAAAAAAAACACAATAACAATATATAATATTACTACTAATTACATGGTATTTATAAGTGAGGATTATAATTTATGATTTTGTTTTCTTAAAATATAGTTTTAAAACAAAAAAACAAACAAAAAAATATAAAAAAAAAAAATTAAAAAAAAAAAAATAATAAAAACTTAAAAAAAAATCATCAAAAAATAAATAAATATTATTGAAAACCTTTAAAAAAAAAACGAAAAAATAAAACTATGTCAAAAAAAAAAAAAGAAACATAAAAATTATTTAATAAAACTACTTTAATATTGTTTTAAAATTTTTTTGTGGTAACGAAATAATAAAAACAAAACACTCACTACTTTTTTTTTAATTGAAAAAAAAAAAAAAGAAAAGTTAAATGTTAAGTTATTAAAAAAAAGAAAACCTCAACATTTTCTCATAAATATTTATATTCCTCCTCTGGTCCCAGAAAAAAGAAAAAAGTTAACCTCCATGAAAATTAATAATAATTTATAATTAATGCATAACAACAACATGAAAAAGAAACACTTAATATTACAAAAGATCAACTTTTTTTTTGAGAGAAAAAAGCAAAATGTATTTTGACCCAAAGAAACAACAAAAATGTTTGAAAAATCGTTTAAATAAAAATTTGATAAAACAAAAAAAAAATGAGAAAAAGGGATGTTTTAGTTTGCAACGCTGGTACAGCATATGTTCACTAGACTATAACTAGATTAGAGACCAGACTACAAACTAGACTATAGACCATGTTATAGACTAGACTATAGATCAGACAATAGACTAGAATTTAGGATAGACTATAGACTAGACAATAGCTGATACTATAGACTAGACTATATATTAGACTATAGACATCCCTATTGACAAGACTATAGTCTAGACTATAGACATGACTGTTGACCAGACTATAGACTAGACAATAGACTAGACAATAGACTAGACTATAGAGTAGACTATAGACATCCCTATTGACAAGGCTATAGTCTAGACTATAGACAATAGACTAGACTGTAGGCAAGACTATAGACAAGACTGTAGACAAGACTATAAACAATACTATAAACAAGATAATAGAGTAGACTATATACTAGACTAGACTAAAGACTAGACTATAGACTAGGCTATAGACGAGACTATAGAGTAGACTATATACTAGACTAAAGACTAGACTATAGACTAGGCTATAGACGAGACTATAGACTAGACTATAGACTAGACTATAGACTAGACTATAGACCAGACTATAGACTAGACTAGACTTTAGACTAGACAATGGACTAGAAGTTAGACTAGACTATTGACTAGACAATAAACTAGACAATTGACAAGACTATAGAGTAGACTATATACTAGACTATTGACAAGGCTATATAGTAGACTGCAGACTAGACCGTGACTAGACTATAGACTACATTATTAACCAGACTATAGATTAGACCATAGACTATATAGACTCGACTATAGACTAGACTATGGACAAGACTATAGACTAAACAATACTATAGACTAGACAATAGACTAGAATGTAGACTAAACTATAGGCAAGACTGTAGACAAGACTGTAGACAAGACTATAGACAAGACTATAGACAAGACAATAGACTAGACTATAAACGGGACTATAGACTATACTAAGACAGGACTATAGACTAGATTATAGACTAGACAAGACAACAGACAAGACTACAAACGGGACTATAGACTAGACTATAAACGGGACTATAGACTAGACTATAAACGGGACTATAGACTAGACTATAAACGGGACTATAGACTAGACTATAGACTAGACTACGACAGGACTATAGACTAAATTATAAACTAGACTATAGACAAGACTATAGAGTAGACTGCAGACTAGACCATGACTAGACTATGTACTAGACTAGACCATAGACCAGACTATGGATTAGACCATAGACTAGACTATAGAATCAACTATAGACTAGACTATGGACAAGGCTATAGAGTAGACTAAAGACTAGACTATAGACAAGACTATATACAAGACTATAGACTTGACTATAGCCAAGACAATAGACAACACTATAGACAAGACTATAGACAAGACTATAGACTAGACTAGACTAAAGTCTAGACTATAGACCAGACTATAGACTAGATAATATACTAGAATTTAGACTAGACTATTGACTAGACAATAGACTAGACAATAGACTAAACTATTGACAAGACTATAGAGTGGACTATAGAGTAGACTATATACTAGACTATCGACAAGACTATAGACTAGACTATAGAGTAGACTGCAGACTAGACCATGTCTAGACTATAGACTACACCATAGACCATACTAGAATAGACAATAGACTAGAATTTAGACTATAGACTAGACTATAGACTAGACTATAGCCTAGACTATAGACTAGGCTATAGACTAGAATATAATAAAGAGTATAGACTATGATATAGACGAGATTATGTACTAGAATATAGTCTAAACTACAGACTGACAATTTGTTAAAAAATATCGTGTGCGCCATCAGAAATAAGCACACGAAATTTTTGTGCAAATTGTCGCATTATTGTTCTCTTGTGCAGGCCCCTTTAACTGACTTATCAAAAGTTTATAAGTTAGAAAATGTACCGAGCATAAGTAGGTATAGATATTGAGATATCGAAATACTAAAGTACTGAATTTTCCATGCCTGAACTAGAGTATACTTTGGAGATCTTTTAGCCTAAAGTTCCAACAGGCGTCATATAACAGTGTAAATTCGCCTTTTTTCATAATTGTTATAATATTTTAAAGTTTTGCCAATTTTCTTCAAAATAAAGACATAATTTTTGTTAGATCTTGTTATTTCTATGAGATATCCTAAACTGAGTAAATATACAAGTCAGTAGTCTTAAGAACTCAATAGAGGATTTCTTATACTAGTCAATAGACTAGTTCTGCATTAACCCATATACTAGTCGATGGTCTTGTCTGGAACTAGGGTATAATTCATTAGGATCTAGTTAATATAATACTCTATAGACCAGTCCATAAACTTATCAAGACTAGCCAGTCAATAGACTAGTCTATAATCTAGTCAATAGACTAGTCTATAAACTAGTCTATAATTTAGTCAATAGACTAGTCTATAAATAGACAAGTCTATAAACTAGTCAATAGACTAGTCTATAAACTAGTCAATAGACTAGTCTATAAACTAGTCAATAGACTAGTCTATAAACTAGTCAATAGACTAGTTTATAAACTAGTCAATAGACTAGTCTATAAACTAGTTAGTAGACTAGTCTATAAAGTAGTCAATAGATTAGTTGATAAACAAGTTTCTAGTCTATAAAGTAGTCAGTAGACTGATAAAGAGACTAGTTTGGTGTAGTTAATATAAAATCTCAATAGTCTACAGCCTATAGGTACTAACTTTTCAGGCGGAAAGAACTCAATAGAGGATTTCTTATACTAGTCAATAGACTAGTTCTGTATTAACCCATATACTAGTCTATGGTCTTGTCTGGAACTAGGGTATAATTCATTAGGATCTAGTTAATATAATACTCTAGGGAACAGTCCATAAACTTATCAAGACTAGCCAGTATACTAAAACTAGTCCCTTGTTTATGGACTAGTATTCAACAAACTAGTCTCTAAACTAGTGAATAGGCTAGGCTTTAAACTTATCAATAGACTAGTGTATAAACTAGTTAATAGACTAGTCTATAAACTTGTCAATAGACTAGTCTATAAAGTTGTCAATAGACGAGTGTATAAACTAGTCAATAGACTAGTCTATAAACTAGTCAATAAACTAGTATATAAACTAGTCAATAGACTAGTCTTGAAACTAGTCAATAGATTAGGCTATAAACTGGTCAATAGACTAGTCTATAAACTAGTTAGCAGACTAGTCTATAAACTAGTTAATAGATTAGTTGATAAACAAGTTACTAGTCTATAAAGTAGTCAGTAGACTGATAAAGAGACTAGTTTGGTGTAGTTAATATAAAATCTCAATAGTCTACAGCCTATAGGTACTATTTTTCAGGCGGAAAAATTTTGATTAATTTTTATACAAAATTTCAATTTTACATACCTGTTATACAGCTTATTTAAACAAATTTACATGGGAAACAACTAAACGACATATTTTGAATATTTGGCTAAACATATTTTGAATATTTGGCTACTGAATTGTTTAATTTATGATGATTTCTGAATTGGCACTCAAACTGTTGTCAAGTCATTAAATTAACCAAAAAAATATATCTTTGATCCCGTTAAAACTAACTGAAGGAGTGAATGAATGAATGAATTAAAACAACAAAAACAACTTGTAATAAAACTATCGAAAAAAAATCTGCTGAACAAGCATTTGCAATAGAAGAAACAAAATGGAAATGAAACGAGAAATATGATGGAGCAGCGAAAAAAAAAATAACGGCACATCAGCATGTTTTTTTTCTTATTAGAAACAAATTCTTAGAAAATGTAAATTTTTACACAATTTAAAGTAAATTAACACTAATTTTATAAATTTTATTAATAATTCATAAATTTAATACTTATTTTTGAGATGTAATAAAGATTTTTATTAATTTAGCAGCAGCTAACACGAAACTCACCAGATATTCTTTTAAATAGTAAATTAATAATTAGTAATACTTTTTATTGTTTAATTAACACAATTTTATATTAAATGAAGCCTTTTTTGACTAAAATGCACTATAATTTTTAATTATTTTATAATTTTATATTAATTCACAAAAAGAAATGATGGTGGACACAAGCTGTGGCGGCAACCAAAGGAAAAATTAAAATGAAACGAAACGAAAGCAAATTGACAGAGTTGTTTTTTCATTCGGCAAATTGAGTGACTTTTACTTATAGAGTTGCCAGATGTGCTTTTCTTATAAAGTGGTTGAACAAACAAAGAAAATTTTTAGAAAATTTAAGTTAAATAATAGAATTTGGTTAATTTATATAATAAATAACTTATTTTACTTAATAATTAAATATAATTTTCACTAATTATATTATATTTATATTTTTAATAACACAATATTATGCTAACATTAGTATGGCAACTTTGATTTATTGAACGAGTGATAAAAGAAAAAATACAAAAAAAAGATGAGTAGAAACACAAGTGTGAAACATAACGGCAGTTTTTTTTTTTGCCAATCGTGTAAAATTTTGTGAAAAAGTACAATTTTAGAAAAATTAAAGTGTTTTTATATAAAAATTATTAAAAAAAAACTTTAATCACCAAATTGTTTATCAAGTAAATTACCGGTAAGTCATTTTAAACTATTTAAACCACAAAAACTTACCAAAGTTTGTGATCAAGACGTCGGCTTACTTTCGCTAAAACACAATTGCTAATTTCTTAATAATTATCACAAATTTAATTGTATACACTGACTTTGTATTGTTTATAAAGTTTTTCTTATAATTTGTTTAAATCTTTTAAAATCAAATAATTTTATATGCAATTTGCTAAAATTTTGTTTAAGCTTGTTGCGACATGTCCGTTTTTTCAAGAGTAGTGTTGCAAACTGGTTGTTGATTTTTCACTCTATGTTGTTTTCATGAACAGAGTTGTTTTTTATGGTTATTAAATGGTAATGCTTATTAGGCGTTTTTTGAAAAATTTGAAATTAGTAATCAACAATCGACTTTTTTGTAAACTTGTTGATTATAGGGTCCTAATAAATTATATTAATCGACTTGTAAGAAAATGTTATGAAAATCGAAGTAAACTTTTTAATTTACGTATAAGTTTGAACTGTTATATCATCACCAAAAACTCAAAATAAAAGTCAATATTTCAAGAGTCGAAAAATCGGATACTTATGAAAAGTCGACTTTAGAATTTTCTTCGTTTTACAATTTATAATTATTGACTTCAAAGTTTTTTTTTATTGACTGCTCGACTTTTGTCCTTTTGTTTATATTTAGTTTTCTTTTACAATTTTTCCAGATTTATAAATGAAAAAAACCTTGGTTTAATAATAATATAGTCTAGTCTATAGTGTAGTCTATAGTCTAGTCTATAGTCTAGTCAATAGTCTATATTCTACTCTATATTCTAGTCAATAGTCTAGTCTATAGTCTAGTCAATAGTCTAGTTTATAGTATAGTCTATAATCTAGTATTTAGTCTATTCTATAGTCTAGGCTATGGTCTAGTCTATAGTCTGGTCTATAGTCTAGTCTATATTCTACTCTATATTTTAGTCTATAGTCTAATCATTAATCTAGTATGTTTTCTAGTCTATTCTATATTACAGTATATAGTCTATTTTATTGTCTAGTCTATGGTCTAGTCTATAGTCTAGACTATAGTCTATGGTCTAGTCTATAGTCTAGACTATAGTCTATGGTCTAGTCTATAGTCTATACTATAATATTGTCTATACTCTAGTCTAGTCTAGTCTATAGTCTATTATATAGTCAAGTTTATAGTCTAGTATATAGTTAATCTATAATAAAATATGTAGTATAGTCTATAATATAGTTTATATTTTAGTCCATAATCTAGTCTAAGATCTAGCTTATAGTCCAGTGTATAGCCAAGTTTATAGTCTAGTGTATAGTATAATCTATTATCTAGTTTATAGACTAGTCTATAGTTTATAATTGAGAACATAATCTAGTCTATAGTCTAGTTTATGGTCTACAATATAATCTTGTTTATAATGTACTATATTGTCTAGTCTATATTCTAGACTATAATATGGTCTAGTCTATAATCTAGTCTACGGTTTAGTATAGTAGTCTAGTCTATAGTCTATTCTATAGTCTAGTCTATAGTATAGTCTAGTCTATAGTGTATTCTATAGTCTATTATATAGTCTGGTCTATATTCAAGTCTATAGTCTATTATCTATAGTCTAGTCTATAGTCTAGTCTATAGTCTAGTCTATAGTCTAGTCTATAGTCTAGTCTATAGTCTAGTCTATAGTCTAGTCTATAGTCTAGTCTATAGTCTAGTCTATAGTCTAGTCTATAGTCTAGTCTATAGTCTAGTCTATAGTCTAGTCTATAGTCTAGTCTATAGTCTAGTCTATAGTCTAGTCTATAGTCTAGTCTATAGTCTAGTCTATAGTCTAGTCTATAGTCTAGTCTATAGTCTAGTCTATAGTCTAGTCTATAGTCTAGTCTATAGTCTAGTCTATAGTCTAGTCTATAGTCTAGTCTATAGTCTAGTCTATAGTCTAGTCTATAGTCTAGTCTATAGTCTAGTCTATAGTCTAGTCTATAGTCTAGTCTATAGTCTAGTCTATAGTCTAGTCTATAGTCTAGTCTATAGTCTACTAGACTATAGACTAGACTATAGACTAGACTATAGACTACACTATAGACTAGACTATAGACTAGACTATAGACTAGACTATGGACTAGACTAGACTAGACTAGACAATAGACTAGACTATAGACTAGACTATAGACTAGACTATAGACTAGACTACAGACTAGACTATAGACTAGACTATTGACTAGACTATCGACTAGGCTATAGACTAGACTATAGACTAGACTATAGACTAGACTATAGACTAGACTATAGACTAGACTATAGACTAGACTATAGACTAGACTAGACTATAGACTAGACTAGACTATAGACTAGACTATAGACTAGACTATAGTCTAGACTATAGTCTAGTCTATAGTCTAGTCTATAGTCTAGTCTATAGTCTAGTCTATAGTCTAGTCTAGTCTATAGTCTAGTCTAGTCTATAGTCTAGTCTATAGTCTAGTCTATAGTCTAGTCTATAGTCTAGTCTATAGTCTAGTCTATAGCCTAGTCGATAGTCTAGTCAATAGTCTAGTCTATAGTCTAGTCTGTAGTCTAGTCTATAGTCTAGTCTATAGTCTAGTCTATAGTCTAGTCTATTGTCTAGTCTATAGTCTAGTCTAGTCCATAGTCTAGTCTATAGTCTAGTCTATAGTCTAGTCTATAGTGTAGTCTATAGTCTAGTCTATAGTCTAGTCTATAGTCTAGTCTATAGTCTAGTCTATAGTCTAGTCTATAGTCTAGTCTATAGTCTAGTCTATAGTCTAGTCTATGGTCTAGTCTATAGTCTAGTCTATAGTCTAGTATATAGTCTAGTCTATAGCTTAGTCAATAGTCTAGTCTATAGTCTAGTCTATAGTCTAGTTTATAGTCTAGTCTACAGTCTAGTCTATAGTCTAGTCTATAGTCTAGTCTATAGTCTAGTCTATAGTCTAGTCTATAGTCTAGTCTATAGTCTAGTCTATAGTCTAGTCTACAGTCTAGTCTATAGTCTAGTCTATAGTCTAGCCTATAGTCTAGTCTATAGTCTAGTCTATAGTCTAGTCTAGAGTCTAGTCTATAGTCTAGTCTATAGTCTAGTCTATAGTCTAGTCTATAGTCTAGTCTATAGTCTAGTCTATAGACTAGTCTATATTCTAGGCTAGTCTACAGTCTAGTCTATAATCTAAATTATAATCTAGTCTATAATATAGTCTGTAGTCTAGCATATAGTCTAGTCTTTCGTCTAGTCTATAGTCTAGCCTGCAGTATATAGTGTAGTCTATAGTATAGTCTAAAGTCTTGTCTATATTCTAGCCTATAATCTGGTCTATAGTCTAGTCGATAGTGTATTCTATAGTCTAGGCTATAGTCTAGTATATAGTATGTCTATAGTCCGTCTATACTCTTTATGTTACAAGTTAGTACCATTAAAAGCTTCAATTTTCCATGCCTGTCAGTCTGCAACGGCGCACTAATGTAAGTTAACATCATAGCTGTAATGTTAAGTTAACAGAGTACAAATTCTCGCAATACTACTTACCACTAGATGGCGCACTTGCAAAACTCTGCAAATAACAGTTTAACGAATAAATTTTAAAAAATTGTCTTTATTTGTTTTCATACTTATAAATTTGTTTTAATCAATTCCATAATAAATAAAACACTTTTTAAATTGTCTGTTTAAGTATTATTTGTATTTAAATATATATTTTTTATATTATTGTTATTTTATTACTTATTTATTGTTATATGTTTGTTTTTTTCAAAAAAAAGAACTCTATATTTAGGCTTTAACCAAATATAATAGAAAGATCTTAAATATCTATATAGTTATAGGGAGATAATACAGATTTTCATTGGGTTTAGTTCAGTTGTATTTGGCAATTATATTATTTTAATTGATGTTTGTTTTTTAAGTTTTCTCTTTTATTTTTTATATAGAAAAATTGTATTCTTTGTTCTAAGAAATCAGTTCCATTAGTTTATATAAATTGGTAGAGTATTTTAGTTATTTAAGGGGATTTATTATTATAGTTATAAAATAGGTATGAATAGACGTTATTTATATATGATTAAAATGAGGGGGATGAGAATTTCATAATCTTTCATAATCCATAAGATTATTTATGATTTTTAGATGATTTTTTAAAATTTTTGACTTTTGTGTAAAAAAGTATATTTAGTATAAAAGATTTTATAAAACTATATTTTTTTTATTTGAAGGAGAGTTATTAAGTGTAAAAATTATTTAAAAAATAAAACTGTAAATTGTTTTTTTTTTAATTTTTGAAAAAAAAGTATTGAAAATTATTTGAAAATAAAAATTGTTAGTTTTTATTTTCAAAACATTTTCAATTCTTTTTTCTTTAATTTTATTTATCAGTTTTATTTTTATTAACTTATATTTTAATTTTATATAAAATTTATGTATTTTATTTAGTTCTTAATTTCTTTTTCTTTATGTTAAAAAAATTTTTCTAATAATTTACTTTTATTTTTAGCTTTTCTTTCAATATTTTTTATGTCTATATTTTATTAGCTTTGATTATATGCAAAATATTTTAAAATTTTCTTATTTTTAAAAATTTCCTTAAGAAAACCAATATGGTTTTGTTTTGGAAAATTTAATCTCCTTATTCAGTTTCTTGGACAGAAATTCTATGTTTATCAAATTTTAAACATAAAATTTAACTCAGAGATTCTGAATACGGAGTTTAATTTATATTTAGTATTGTTATTAATATTAATTTATTAATTATTTTATGGTAATTTTTCTTAACTTTGAAAAAAATCATAATAATTGCAAATTAATATAACAATTGAAAGCGTTGGATTTCGGTTTGATTTAACAGCGTCCAAGTTCAGATTTATAACTCCGAATGAATTAAATTAACTGATATTGAACCGACTTGCACTTTCGGATTTCCCAGCTAAACAAATTTTTAGAACTGAACTAGAACAGAGCAGAAATACTAGGACAGAACTAGAACAGAACTCGAACAGAACTGGAACAGAAATAGAACAGAACTAGAACATAACTAAACAGAACTAGAACAGAACAGAACCAAAACTTTAACAGAACTAGATCTGAACTAGAACAGAACTAGAACAGAAGTAGTACAGAACTGGAACAGAACTAGAACAGAACTAAAACCGAACCAGAACTTAAACAGAACTAGAACTGAACTATAACAGAACCAGAACTAGAATAGAACCAAAACTTTAACAGAACTAGAACAGAACCACAACTTTAACAGAACTAGTACAGAACTAGAACAGAACTAGAACAGAACTAAAACAGAACCAGAACTTAAACAGAACTAGAACTGAACTATAACAGAACCAGAACTTTAATAAAACTAGAACAGAACTAGAACAGAACTAGAACAGAACTAGAACAGAACTAGAACAGAACTAGAACAAAACTAGAACAAAACTAGAACAGAACTAGAATAGAACTATAACAGAAATAGAACAGAACTAGAACATAACTACAACAGAACTAGAACAGAACCAAAACTTTAACAGAACTAGAACTGAACTATGACGGAACTAGAACAGAACTAGTACAGAACTAGAACAGAACTAGAACAGAACTAGAACAGAACCAGAACAGAACTAGAACAGAACTAGAACAGAACTAGAACAGAACTAGAACAGAACTAGAGCAGAACTAGAACAGAACTAGAACAGAACTAGAACAGAACTAGAACAGAACTAGAACAGAACTAGAATAGAACTAGAACAGAACTAGAACACAACTGGAACACAACTAGAACAGAACTAGAACTGAACTAGAACTGAACTAGAACTGAACTAGAACTGAACTAGAACTGAACTAGAACTGAACTAGAACTGAACTAGAACTGAACTAGAACTGAACTAGAACTGAACTAGAACTGAACTAGAACTGAACTATAACTGAATTAGAACTGAACTAGAACAGAACCAGAACTTAACTAGAACTGAACTAGAACTGAACTAGAACTGAACTAGAACTGAACGAGAACTGAACTAGAACTGAATTAGAACTGAACTAGAACTGAACTAGAACTGAACTAGAACTGAACTAAACTAGAACTGAACTAGAACTGAACTAGAACTGAACTGGAACTGAACTAGAACTGAACTAGAACTGAATTAGAACTGAACTAGAACTGAACTAGAACTGAACTAGAACTGAACTAGAACAGAACTTGAACTGAACTAGAACTGAACAAGAACTGTACTAGAACTGAACTAGAACTGAACTAGAACTGAACTAGAACTGAACTAGAACTAGAACTGAACAAGAAATGAACTAGAACTGAACTAGAACTGAACTGAACTAGAACTGAATTAGAACTAAACTAGAACAGAACTAGAACTGAACTGGAACTAAACTGAACTAGAACTTAACTAGAACAGAACTTGAAATTAACTATAACAAACTAAAACAGAACTAGAACTGGAACAAAACTAGAACTGAACTTGAGCAGAGCTAGAACAGAACTAGGGCTGAGCTGGAACTGAACTATAACTGAACTAGAACTGAACTGGAACTGAACTATAACTGAACTAGAACTAAATTAGAAGTGAACTAGAACTGAACTAGAACAGAACTTGAACTGAACTGAACTAGAACTGAACTAGAAGTGAACAAGAACTGTACTAGAACTGAACTAGAACTGAACTAGAACTGAACTAGAACTGAATTAGAACTAAACTAGAACAGAACTAGAACTGAACTGGAACTAAACTGAACTAGAACTTAACTAGAACAGAACTTGAAATTAACTATAACAAACTAAAACAGAACTAGAACTGGAACAAAACTAGAACTGAACTTGAGCAGAGCTAGAACAGAACTAGGGCTGAACTAAAAATGAACTTGAACGAAACAGAACTAGAGCAGAACTTAAACAGAATTAAAACTGAAGTGGAATAAATCTCCAAAAAATTCTCCTAAAACATAAGGAGTTGGACAGATAATTAGCTTTTTTTCTTACAGCAGTTTAAGTTTAAAGAGATCTTTGTCTTTGGTAGAAATTGCTTGAGAGCCGTTTAGGATATCGATATCGCTTTCTCCTTTATTAGAAAGACTTGGTAAATCATTGCTAAATATCAAACCACTACTTATAGCATTTGTTAGTAAAAATATCTACCAAATTATAAAAAAACCAAAAACAAGAGAAACTAAAAAATAAAAACAAACAAAAAAAAATTTTCTTTAAAAATTATTTGAATATAAATATTATATTTTTGTTGCTTTATATATAGATATTGTTGTTTGTATAAGTATTGATAATGATTAAACTAATGGTTAACTAAAGGTTAACTAACTATTATGTTTTAATTTTTAGTAGTTTAAAAAAAAAAATAGATTAGTAATATAACTAAGTAAAAGTTAAATTACAAAATATTTAGTGATGATTTGATTTTTTTGGAAAAATAATAATTTTTTTTTTTTTTAATATTAAACTTAAATTACAAACTAACAATTTAAATTAATAAACTAACAGCTTAACATACAAAATTATAAAAAAATATATATTTAAAAAAATTATAATAAAAAAAAAATTATTAATTTTCTTTTAAAGTTATTGTTGATATTTTTTCTTTGTTTTACTTAAACATTAAACAAAAATAAAATAAAGAAAATAATACTTTTGGCATAGCAAAATAAATATTTTATTGTTTAGAATTATAAAATTAAAAGAAATATATAATTAAAAATTTATAATAAATTGTTTAGTGTTAATAATAGTTTACTTAATAACAGGACACAGCAACTAAAGAAAAATTTATTTAAAATAATTTTTTTTTTTTTTTTTTTGCAACTTAACAAAAAGTTTGATTTGATTTTAAAGTTTTTCCAAAAAACATATTTTTTATATAAAAAAAAACTAAATTAAAAAAATTACAATTAAAAATTAGCATAATAAATTAGATTTAAATTAAGAAACTTAAAAACAAATTATAGTTTGGGGGGGGGGGGGTGGTTTTAAAAAGTAAAAAACAAAAAAAAAATATTTTAAAACTTTAAAAAAAGGGACTTGAGGAATTAGAGTTTTAAAATAAAAACCGGTTTTCCTTTTTTTTCTACCTTAAGTTTTTCTCAGCTTTAGAGTTGTTTTTTTACGATTTTTACGAATTTTTTTTTTGTTTTTCATTTATGCAGCAGTCTTGTGGTTTAGGTTTTAATAGTTTAATCCTTATTAACTATTTATTCCTTTGTTGAATTTATTGATATCATGATTTAACGGTTTGCTAATGCTAACCTTTTTCTGTTTACTTGCAGTTTCCTGGTGCAGTTGCAATTCCTCCTCCTATGAGGCTTTAGCAAATTGTATTACCGAACTGTGTCTCATAACTTTGGGATTCAGTTCTTTAGCACCAGCATTAGTGTTTTCATTTTCGGCCGAATCGGCGCAATCACTCATATAGAGTTTGCGTTTTCTTAGCGGCAAAGTCATGACATCACGATCGGCCATTAGCATCATATCACTTTCGGGTGATGAAGATCTATCGGGCGAAGCGGTAGATGATCGAAGAGGTGCTATAGCTGCCTCCACTTGACGTAAAATGATTTCATTATCATGCAAGGAGGGCCTGTAAACAGAAATAAAAAGAAAAAATGAGCCATTGGTACAAAAACAAAACAAAATATTGTTTAAAACTTTATATAAAATTATTAATTAAGCTAAAATTAAGAAGTAAAACTTACTCAAACTTCGGTACTGGTGCATAACCCTTGGCCAAGCCACCCACATGTCTCGTTAGCTCATCTCTCTTATAATGATCCATTAAATTCTCGGTTAAATTACTCATAACCATTGATTTCACCAAATCGGGATGATGTTGTTCCTGTTGGGGTCTAATCAAGGATTTGTGATGTAGATTATTATATATATGAGTCGAGGTCAATTGATTGCTATTCGATTTCTGTTGAGAATGATGTAATTGCATTATTTGTATGGCGGCCTGTTGAACATCGTCCTCACGACGACTGGCTATGGTGGCAGCTTCTAAAAGTGCCGGATTAATAGTGGGCTGTTGTTCATAACGTATGGGGTGATGTTGCTGAGGTGATGCTAATGTAGCATGTTGTTGCAGCTCGTTGTTATGTGATGGACTTGTAGCGTTATTAAGATAATGATACTGTTGTTGTTGTTGTTGCTGTAGATGTTGCGTTTGATGTTGAGGCGAAGGAGTGCTTTGGTAATGATAGCTCAGATGTGCTGGAGTTGGTTGGTGACCATTGAGACCCTGCTGTAGCTGTGAATCTTCATTAATGTGATGATTTTGTGTAACACTTAAGTCGGTAGGCATTTCATCTGAAATGGGAAAACCTCCCTGATGACTTAGATCCACCAAAGAAACAGCAGCCAATTGACGGTTGGTATTGCAAGGTATAGAACCACTGGCCACGCCACTGTCACGACTATGGTGATCAGCCTCCAAACTCAAAGACATAGTGGGTGAGGCCACCGATGAAGTGGGAGAGGCAGCCGATAGTCTAGAGCCCGAGGCATAAGAAGAGGGAGACATAGAAGAGGATATGGGTGAACCAGGCGAACCAGGACTTAAGGGACCCACCGATTGAGTACTGCTGCTACTGCTCAATTTTTCCTTTCTCGGTTTGCGTGGTTTTGCCGAATTGCTGGTGGTGTTGGTGGTAGTAGTGCCAATACTGGAACTGGGCGATTGTGGTGAATTTGGTCCGGAATTGGTTTCCGCTCCCGATGAAGTCGAAACCGAAGACACTGCCCCATTACCATTGGCCTCTTCTTCATCATCTGGCATTTCATTGGCATGACCCTTAATATGGGCCTCCATTTCCTTCTTGCTCTTAAACGTTTCATCGCATATAGTGCATTTATAACATTTCGAACCATAGTGCTGCACACGATGCAATTTCAAAACATGATTATAACCAAAATCACGGAAACAAATATCACAATGATATGGTTTCTCGCCCGTATGCGTGCGTGAGTGCACTTTCAATTGTTTCGAACAGGTAAAACCCTTACCACAACCTTCTACCGGACATTTATATGGTTTTTCACCGGTATGCGTGCGCATGTGTATCACTAATTGACCGGATTGTATGAATGTCTTATCGCATACCGAACAATTGTGCGGTCGTTCACCTGTGTGTATGCGCATGTGACGATGCAATTTGCCCGAATGCTCAAAGGCACGACCACAGACATCACACTTATAAGGACGTTCTTTGGTGTGTATGCGGCGATGTACTTGTAGATTCTCTTTGACACTAAAGAGTTTGTGACAGAACTCACATTCGAAGGGTCTTTCGCCAGTATGGGTACGATAATGACGAATCTGGTAAAAGAAACGAAAAAGAGATAATGTTAATACATTAAAAGGAAGAGTGTCTAAAATATACTCACCAGTCTTGCAGGCACAGCAAATGTCTTTTGACAGACATTACACTGATAGGGATCACCACCGTTAGAGGCCGCATTAGCATTGGGCTTTATCTGTGGTGTCTTTGGTATGCCCATGGGTAAGCCAGCCTCATTTAACTCTACTCCTCCTGCCAATGGTGGCGAATTGGCCCCATTATTTGTGGCATTGCTGATTAAACTTAAATCACCATTTTTAGCGTGAGACTTGGTATGGGAAGTATGAGCCGATTTACTACCAAAAGTCATGCCACATTGTTCACATTTAAATTGTGGTTTATTAGGATTTGTTTTACGTCCTGGCGTTGTAGTGGAAGTAGGAGTACTGCTGCTAACATTATTTGTAGATGTTGGTATTGAATTTGGCGTTGTTGTTGTTGTTGCTGTTGTTGAAGGTGATGTTAAGGAAGCAGGTTGTGTGGTGGCATATAATGTTATACCCGATGGTAATAATTCTGTTTTAATATTTGTTAAATATTGTGGTGGTTGCTGTTGTTGTTGCTGATGATTTGTTGTTGTAATACTTGTTGTAGAGTTAATGTTGTGTGACGACATTTGTTGCTGTTGGTGATGTTGTTGTTGTTGCTGTTGTTGCATTGCTGTTATATTAACATTATTAAGTATATAACTATTGTTAGTTATGGTATGATGTTGTTGTGGATCATGATTATTTCTGAGAGGTGCACACAGTTGTGCCTGACTAGGTTGTTCTGATTTTATAATTAATGGTGTTGATTGGTAATAAACCATTGTGTTGTTTTGTGAATCTGGAAAGAAGAGGAAGGCAAGAATGGAAATTAGTTATAAATGTTATATAATTAGATTAGTAATACTTAAGTCAACAGTCTACTCTATAATCTAAACTTAAGCCAAAACTATATTCTATTCCATAGCCCAGACTCTTATTAAGTCAATGTCCAAACTATATTTTATTCTATTCTCCAGTCTATTGTCCAGTATATAATTGAGACTATAAAGTAGTCTAAAGTCTAGTCTATAGTCTAATCTATAGTCCAGACTATAGTCTAATCTATAATCCGGACTATTGTCTAGTCTATAGTGCAGACAATAGTCCAGTCTATGGTGTAATCTAAAATCTAGTATATATTCCAGACTATAGTTTAATCTATAGTCCAGAGTATAGTCTAGTCTATAGTCCACACTATAGTCTAGTTTATAGCCCACACTATAGTCTTGTTTATAGACAAAAGTCTGGACTATAGACTAAACTATAGTCTGGATTACAGACAAGACTATAGTCTGGACTATAGACAAGACTATAGTCTGAACTATAGACTAAACTATAGTCGGAACTATATATTACACTATAGTCTGGAATATAGACTGGCCTGTTGACTATAGTCTGGACTATAGACTAGACTATAGTCTGTATTATGGACCATACTATAGTCTGGACTATATACTAGACTATAGTCTGGACTATAGACTGGACTAAAGTCTGGACTATAGACTAGACTAAAGTCTGGACTATAGACTAGACTATGGTCTGCACTATAGACTAGACTATATTCTAGGCTATTGTCTGGACTATAGACTAGATTATAGTCTGGACTATAGACTAGACAATAGTCTGGGCTATATACTAGACTATAGTCTGGACTATAGACTAAACTATAGTCGGGACTATTTATAACACTACAGTCTGGAATATAGACTACACTATAGTCTTGACTGTAGACTAGACTATAGTCTGTACTATAGACTAGACTATAGTCTGGACTATAGACTAGACTATAGACTGGACTATAGACTAGACTGTAGTCTGGACTATAGACTAGACTATAGTCTGGACTATAGACTAGACTATACTCTGGACTATAGACTAGACTATAGTCTGGACTATAGACTAGACTATAGTCTGGACTATAGACTAGATTATAGTCTGAACTATAGACTAGACTATAGTCTGGACTATAGACTAGACTATAGTCTGGACTATAGACTATAGTCTCTTCTATAGACTTTTATCTAGAGTATAGTCTATATGGAAACTAGACTATATGGAAACTAGACTATAGTGTGTAATTTAGATTACACTATTTTCTTGACTATAGAATGGACTGTAGGCTAGACTATAGTCTGGACCATAGACTAGATTATAGTCTGGTTTGTATAGAATACTATAGTCAGGACTTTAGCCTAGACTATAGTCAGGACACTCTAGACTAAGCTTTAGTATTGTTAGTGTAGTCTAAGTCCACACTAAGTCCAGATTATATTCTAATCTATAGTTTAACTTACATTCTACTTTATCTTCTTAACAAAAGTGTTATCTCCTTTTCTTTTAAATCCCTTAAATATTCACAATTCAAAAAACTTGATGTCACATATTTATCCTCGATAAAACTCAACCCCTAAACGTTACCAGGTTATCTGGAAAGAAACAACCTTATGACTTCTAATGAAAACAAATATAGAAAACAAAGGAAAATCAAATGTAAGATAGATAAATATAACCAACATATTATTAACCCAGATAGCAAAGTGTTAAGTTTTCAAAAAAAAATATATTAAATGAAAAGTGAAAATGCACTTGAATTCAACCCTTAAAAAAAACACGCAACCTAAGTGCAATCGAAACCAGCGGAAACCACCCCCTTGAGGAAAATACAAAACTTTTTTTTACTTTAACGACCTAACTAGGCAACGTTAATATTGTCCATAAAAATAAAATTTATTTGTTTCGACACCCAAGTCCATAATTTGAATATGCAGTTTTTCCTAATACAAGTACGACATTGAAAAAGGGGTGTAAAAGCTTGTAAAAAGAAAAACTACGCAGTATTTTTTTAGATTTTCATGAATGGAAATTAAGGGATGGGTACATTGTTTGTAATTTGTTTATTTATTTTCTTTTTTATGTGGAATGGGGTGGTTGATTTTTTTATATATATGCAATTGTTAAAATGTTTTTACTTTCTGGGAAAAACTGGGTTTTTTTTTGATTGAGTGGGTTTTATGGAAAAGTTTTTCCTAGTGAAAGTGGTTATAAATAGGGGGTTTTTGTGTTAAGAGTTTGAGTTTTTTTCCAATTTTTTGGGGAGGGTGGTTTTATCTATGCTTCATTAGATTTTTCTCTGCTTTAAAAAGCTTTTTTTATTATTTTGTTTGAACTTTTTTTTTTGTTTATTTTTGTTATTGTTGTAGTTTTTATATTGATTTACTGTTATGACCGGCCGGCATTTTGTTTTTGGCCACTATGTTGACAGCAAAATATTTACAAAATGGCGTTTGCTAATAAACACAAAGTTGTGTGGGGGGACTAGTCAAATTGGGAGTGGGGGCTAATAAAGAATTAGAATAATTTTTGTTAAATTAAGCGAATATATGAAATATTCTAGAGGAAACCTTAATGAAAAGTGTCAAATTCTTGACTATAGACTAGGCCATATACTAGACTATAGACCAGACTAGACTATAAACTAAACTAGACTTTAGACTATGCCATAGACTAAACTATAGACTAGACTATAGATTAGACTATATATAGAATATAGACTAAACTATAGACTTTAGACTATGCTGTATACTAGGCTATAGACTAGACTATAGATTAGACTACAGACTAGACTATAGACTAGACTAAAGACTAGACTATAGACTAAACTATGGACTAGACTATAGGCAATACTATAGACTAGACTATAGAATAGACTAGACTATAAAATAGACTAGACTATAGACTAGACTATAGACTAGACTTTAGACTAGATTTTAGACTAGACTATAGACTAGACTATAGACTAGACTATAGAAGAGACTATAGACTAGACTATAGACTAGACTATAGAGTAGGCTATAGACTATACTATAGACTAGACTATAGACTAAACTATAGACTAGACTATAGACTAGACTAAACTATAGACTGGACAATAGACTAGATTATAGACTAGACTATAGGCAAGACTATAGTGTAGACTATTGACTAGGCTATAGACTAGACTATAGACTAGACTAGACTATAGACTAGACTATACACTAGACTAGACTAGACTATACACTAGACTAGACTATAGACTAGACTATATACTAGACTAGACTATAGACTAGAGTGTAGACTAGACCATAGACTAGGCTACAGACTAGACTATATACTGCACTAGAGTCTAGACTATAGACTAGACTATAGAATATACTATATACTAGACTATATAGTAGACTATAGACTTAACTATAGACTAGACTATAGACTACACTATAGATTAGGCTATAGACAGGACTACAGACTAGACTATAGACTTAGCTATAGACTAGACTGTAGACTAGACCATAGACTAGACTAGACTATAAAATAGACTATAGACTAACCTACACTATAGACTAGAGTATATACTAGAGTATATACTAGACTATAGACTAGACTATAAACTGAACTATAGACTAGACTGTAAACTAGACCATTGATTAGACTATAGACAATACTATAGACTAGACTTCAGAATAAACTATGGACTAGACTATGGACAAGACTATAGACTATATTATAGACTAAACTTTAGACTAGACTGTAGACTGGACTACCAATAGACTATACTATAGACCAGATTATAGACTAGACTATAGACTTGACTATACACTAGACTAGACTATAGAATAGACTATAGACTAGACTATAGACTTGACTATAAACTAGACTGTAGACTAGACTAAAGACTAGACTATACACTAGCCTAAAGACTTCACTATAGACTAGAATATATACTAGAAAGAATATATATCGTAAGTTAGCCGTTTAGGAACAATATCCTCCTTAGGAAGAGCATTTTTGCACTTTGTAGAGAGCTTTGTTTTTGGGAGTGTGTCCATCTCGATAGCCGATTAGGATTTGACAGAACTTTTCTCTTGCCCAGTGAGCCCATCGACTGGTTTTGCACCTAATCGATTTACTAGCCCATAAGTAGAACCCACTTTTACAACCTTCTATGAAGGTTTTTGCTCATTTGAGACAGTTTTTCTCCAACTCTATCAGATCATTGACCGGTTTCGCAACTAATCGATTAGTTTGCCTAAAGGTAAAGGGGAACTATAGAGGTACTCGGTTTATAAGAGCCACATCATAACAAAGGAAGCCTAACGTCTGAGAACTACGAAAAATTCATTAAAACGAACTTCATATATTATGGTTTTCTGAATAACTAAAGTTGGTAAAGCTTTAAGTGAATAGCTTGAGATCCAATTTTCAGTGACCAGATAAAGAGAAACCTTTTTCTTCTGTTAGTTTCCATTTTAAATGTAGAAAAGTGCAATTCTCACGTAAACCAGTTTTAAATTTTTAGAATGATTAAGTTTTAGAAATATCTATCTACGCAGAGAAATCTTTCTAAGAAAACTTCGGTCAATGACCGTAGGTACTTTTCCAACCTGCGCACTAAAAAGTTTTGGAAAATTTTTCTTAAAACTTGTTCTGTTTTGTTTTGGGATTTTGTTAAGAATATCGAAAATTTTTGAATGAAAATTCCCGAAATCTGATTAAGAAGATATGTTTGGGAAATAATTTTCTTAATTTCCCATTATATGGTTAATGGAATCAGTTCTCAATTTGATTTCAAAGAAATTTCATTGAATGAAAAAAACTTTCTGGAAAGCTCCACGGTCAATGACCGTCTATTCCGACCTGCGCACTTTAGATTTATTTATCGTTTTTTTCCTCTCTAGAGAAACCTCTCCATAAAGAGTAATCGGTTACTCACTACCACGGCTAGCTTTTGAGTATTTTGTTTCTCCTCAGAGAATAGTAGTTGTTGTTTCTAGCTCTCACTTTTTAGCGAGAAACCGCAAAAGTTTTGATTAGATATATATATATCCGGTAAACAAAATGCATTTATCACTTTATTACATAGTATTTTAACAGTTTATTCTCTCTCTCTCTCTCTCCCTAAAGAACAGTTTAGTAGATTACTCTTTTCACGATTTAGTTGCCTATATAGAGAAATCTATTTGTAAAATCTGTTTAATATTTAAAAAATTTTTGCCAAAGAACCGTTAAAGGTTTGAATATTTATAACGTTTAAACGAAATGCATTTATTGGCCGATTAGTCTCTCTATTTGAAAGCGAAGAACCATTTCAAACTAGAAACAATTTTGGTCGACAAAATTAGTTTATAAAGGGAATAAGATCCGTAATACTCTTACGATTTGGTATAAAAAAAATTTGCGATATATAAACTCACCCTTTTCATTTTGTTTAACCAATTTTTTGGTTATTTTCACCGCCTTATTAGGCGTTAATTGCACTAATTCTGTACCCGATTTCGATAAAACATCTTTAATCCAATTTTGTTCTTGGGGCCAGGGTTTGCTACCGTTATTAGCCGTTGCAGCAGTATCAGACATTATTATTATATTAAAACTTATTAAATATAATTTGTACTTTTTTTTGTAAATTTATTGTATAAAAATTTTTTTTCTTTAAATTTTCATCAGTCACTAGGATTTACTTTAATCAGTCTTTTAAAAATTGCTTAATAATTTTAATAAAACATTTTTATTTTAAATCAATATTTTGGTTTTCTTTAAAATGATTTGTTTTTTAACATGTTTTTTTAATAATTTCAAAATTTTCTTTAAATCTTTGGTTTGTTGATCCAAAGGTGGTGAAAAGCTACTGCTGCAGTTGTTAGTATAAGTTTTAGAGGGTGAGCTGCTGCTGGTGGAAGAGGAGGTGGTGGCGGAGGAGGAGGAAGTAGAGGTTTTCACTTTTTTATTCATACGCATTTTTTTAAATGATTTTAATATATCATTCATATTTATTAGAAATTCATTAGGATTTTGTTGTATACGAGGCATTACATGGCAGTAATTGTAAAAAAAATTATTCCAAAAATTTTTATTATTTTATTAATAAAAACACATTTTTTTATTAAGTTTATGCACTTTTTCAAAAATTTTAAAAATTTTCTTTGTTTCCCCCCCTTTTTCAAATACCAAATTTTCCGTTTTCTTGTCTCTGGCGTTTATTAGAAGTTCAATGTTCGCTTGTAAGTACCCGACTGTGGTTGGAGTTTTTCAAAAATCTTTTACTAACCACCGAAATGTTAGAAATATTATGGGTTCTTATCAATTCTATTCAAAATTCTAACTCAAAAATATAAATATCCCTCTCAGCTGTTATTTTCTAATGCTTCTCACTCTCTTATAAAGAAAAAAACCCCTTGTTTAGTAATTTTCTAAACAAATTTTGACTCAAACTAAAAATTCTAATAAGAATTTTTGGAAATATTGTTTTGAAAAAGAAAAGTGTCAAAAAAAAAGAGAGGAGAGGGAAAAAGGGAGGTAACACACACAGATGTCAACAAACTCCAGATGTTTGTAACAGTAATGTCAAAACAGCTGTTTTGTAATGTCAGCGCCCAAATGTTGTTATTTTACAAAAAATCGCTAAATATGCCTTACTTTTGGCTGTTAGAAATGTATTAGATCTATTATTTAACCAAAACTGAAGTTTAATTGAAAATCTAACTGGAAATGAGCGAAAAAAAGAGAAGAGCATATATAAAAATGAGCAAACATTACTAAAAGAATGAGTTGCTTAGGAAAATGTTTACCAAAGAAACGATGATAAACCAAAAGAACTAAATAAATTAAACAAAATAATACTAATCCCCCAATATTTTTAAGAATTTCAAACAAAATTTTACCTTAAAATAAGAAAAATACAAAATTTTTTAATGTAAAATTAATTTTGAAATTTTAAATATGCAACTCTTAAAAGAAAATTAAACAAATACTTCAAACAACTCATAAAATTCATGTATTAGGATTTATAGTACTCTAAATCGAGTGAGTGTTTAATCACTGAGAGTTTAGGGGGGAAATTTTCTAAATCTCTCAAATAACCGTAAAAGCGTTAAAGGGAAATTTTCGTTTTACAGCTAAGATAGGAAAAATCCCTGTATTTTTCCCAAAATTTTATAAAATTTGAGAAAAAATCCTTTAAAACTATATCAAAAGAGAAAGGGAGCAGAAAAACTCTGACTATCTAGTAGACTATAGTTAAGACTATAGACTAGACAATAGTCCGGACTATATACTAGACTTTACTCAATACTATAGACTAAGCAGTAGATTAGACTATAGACTAGATTATAGATTACCTCAGACTAGAAACTAGACTATAGACTAGGCTATAGACTAGACTATAGACAAGATTATAGACAACACTATAGGCTAGGGTTTAGACTAGACTATATACTGTGCTATAGACTAGACTCTAGACTAGGCTAAAGACTACACTATAGGCTAGGATTTAGACTAGACTATAGACTGTGCTATTGACCAGACTATAGACTAGGCTATAGGTTATACTGAGGAGTAAAATAGACTAGACAATAGACTAGACTTTAGATTATAGACTAGACTGTAGTCTAGCCTATAGACTATGCTATAGAAAAGACTAGGCTATAGACTAGACTAGGCTATAGACTAGACTAAAGACTAGAGTATAGACTTGACTAAAGAGTAGACAATAGACTAGAATATAGACTAGACTATCAACTAGACTATAGACAAGAGACTTAACTATAGACTTGATTATAGAATAGACTAGACTATATAATAGCCTAAAGACAAGACTAAAGGTTCGATTATAGACTAGAATATAGACTAGACTATAGACTCTACACTAGACTATAGATTAGATTATAGACTACACTATAGACCGGAATATAGATAATCTAGATTATAAACTAAACTGTAGACTAGACTATAGACTGGACTGGACTATAGTCTAGACTATAACCTAGACTATACTATAGAATTGACTTAAGACCAGACTATAGACTAGCCTACAGAAAAGACTAGACTATAACAACACTATGGAATAGACTAGACAATAGACTAGACCATATATTATATACTAGACTACAGACTATACTGTAGACTAGACCAAAGAGTGGACTATAAACTAGACTAAAGACCAGACTATAACCTATATTATGGACTAGACTATAGTCCAGGATATATAATAGACTGTAGACTGGGCTAAAGTCTAGACTATAAAATAGGCTATAGACTAGACTATAAATTTGACTATAGACTATACTACAGATTAGACTATAAACTAGACTATAGACTATTCTACAGACTAGATTATAGATGGGACTATACTTTAGAGTAGACTATAGACTAGGTTATAGACTTGCCTCTAGACTAGATCATAGACAAGACTGTAGACTAAACTATATAATAGACTGTAGACTAGATTATAGACTAGACTATAGACTGGACTGTAGACTAGATTATAGACTAGACTATAGACTGGACTGTAGACTAGATCATAGGCTACACTACAGATTAGACTATAGACAGACTATTGACTAGACTAGATTATAGACGAGACTATATACAAGACTATAGACTAAACTATAGAATAGATTGTAGACTGACTATAGTCAAGAATATAGATTAGACTTCAGACTAGACTAGAGTATAGACCAGACCATAGACTAGACTATCGACTGGACTATAGACTAGACTATAGACTAGACTATAGACTAGACTATAGACTAGACTATAGACTAGAATATAGACTAGACTATAGACTAGACTATAGACTAGACTATAGACTAGACTATAGACTAGACTATAGACTAAACTATAGACTATACTATAGACTAGACTATAGACTAGACTATAGACTAGACTATAAACTAGACTATAGACTAGACTATAAACTAGACTATAGACTAGACTATAGACTAGACTATAGACTTGACTATAGACTAGACTATAGACTAGACTAGACTATAGACTAGACTATAGACTAGACTATAGACTAGACTAGACTATAGACTAGACTATAGACTAGACTATAGACTAGACTATAGACTAGACTATAGACTAGACTATAGACTAGACTATAGACTAGACTATAGACTAGACTATAGACTAGATTATAGACTAGACTATAGTCTAGGTTATAGACTAGACTATAGGCTAAACTATAGACTATACTATGGAATAGACTTTAGACTAGACTATATACTAGACTAGATTATAGATTACACTAGACTATATAGACTACACTACAGACAGGACTACAATAGAATTTGGAACTTTAGCGCTATTCGACTTTCCTTCCCCAAAAAATACCGACTACTCTTAAAAGATTTTTCCTACATTTGCTTTAACACATTAAAAGCAAAAGGCCCAACCTCTCGATCCACTTTCAAACATTATGAGGGTTATGTCGTTAAAACATTTTTAATAGGATGCTTTAATTTTTATAAAATCATTTTATTTATAGCTAAAATGTTAAAGGTACTTAAAAAATTTAACAGCAATTTAATAGCTCTTGGAAATCAAGACTCTGTCAGCTGTTTAATTTTAAAGTAATTTCAAACAATTTTTTGAAATTAAACAGACATTTGACAGGCGTTAATATTTGAGTGTAAAATTTCCACTTTAAAGCTGGCGAAGCTTAAACTCTTAAAGAGGAAGTTCTAATTAATTTGTTTATTTACAAAAATCATCTTCTTAATCAACATACGAAATATTTCATAATTAATAAAGAATTTAGTTTAAAAAGCCCTTCAACTAACGGTTTAAACATTTTGGGGGCCATTAAACTCATTCTGCTGCTACTCCTCCTACTCCAACTATTTGATATTCTGTTTATTTACAGTAAACTTCTAAAGTGAAGAAACCAGTAACAAATAAAACCGGTTATGATTTTTGATTACAAACACAACAACAACTATAACTATAAGAAAATGGTACTATCCCAACATTGTAACGGTTTTTTTATATAATTTGAATTTAGTCATATGTGTACGTTAGACTGTGTGTATAAGTTGTTGTTTTCTGCTTGTTGTTGCTGTTGTTTCAATGGTCATTAAACTATTTTTGGGTTTTGTCAAAAATTCTTATTTAATTTGTATGTTATAAAACATAAAAGACCCTGCTGCTTAAATACTTCAAAAATATCATGAAAAATAAAAAATCACAACACAAAAACTCAAATAACCTTTTAAAGTTTATTACCTCCTCCTCTTCTGGTTTGTGTTTTATAATAATAATAATACTAAAGCAAGAAGCACACATACTCTCGTGCATACAAACAATATAATAAGCAGGGATGGAAAATTAGGTGTTTAGATAGTAATAAAATTGTACGGAAAGGGTTAACAGTAGTCTAGTCTACAGTCTATAGTCTAGTCTATAGTCTAGTATATAGTCTAGTCTACAGTCTAGTCTATAGTCTAGTCTATAGTCTAGTCTATAGTCTAGTCGATAGTCTAGTCTATAGTCTAGTCTATAGTCTAGTCTATAGTCTAGTCTATAGTCTAGTCTATAGTCTAGTCTATAGTCTAGTGTATAGTCTAGTCTATAGTCTAGTCTATAGTCTAGTCTATAGTCTAGTCTATAGTCTAGTCCATAGTCTAGTCTATAGTCTAGTCTATAGTCTAGTCTATAGTCTAGTCTATAGTCTAGTCTATAGTCTAGTCTATAGTCTAGTCTATAGTCTAGTCTGTAGTCTAGTCTATAGTCTAGTCATAGGTCTATAGTCTAGTCTATAGTCTAGTCTATAGTCTAGTCTATAGTCTAGTCTATAGTCTAGTCTATAGTCTAGTCTATAGTCTAGTCTATAGTCTAGTCTATAGTCTAGTCTATAGTCTAGTCTATAGTCTAGTCTATAGTCTAGTCTAGTAGTCATAGTCTAGTCTATAGTCTAGTTAGTCTAGTCTAGTCTATAGTCTAGTCTATAGTCTAGTCTATAGTCAGTCTATAGTCTAGTCCATAGTCTAGTCTATAGTAGTCTATAGTCTAGTCTATGTCTAGTCTATAGTCTAGTCTATAGTCTAGTCTATAGTCTAGTCTATAGTTTAGTCTGTAGTCTAGTCTATAGTCTAGTCTATAGTCTAGTCTATAGTCTAGTCTATAGTCTAGTCTATAGTCTAGTCTATAGTCTAGTCTATAGTCTAGTCTATAGTCTAGTCTATAGTCTAGTCTATAGTCTAGTCTATAGTCTAGTCTATAGTCTAGTCTATAGGTTCTAGTCTATAGTCTAGTCTATAGTCTAGTCTATAGTCTAGTCTATAGTCTAGTCTATGTCTAGTCTATAGTCTAGTCATAGTCTAGTCTTAGTCTAGTCTAGTCTAGTCTAGTCTAGTCTAGTCTATAGTCTAGTCTAGTCTAGTTTTTATAGTCTAGTCTATGTCTAGTCTATAGTCTAGTCTATAGTCTAGTCTATAGTCTAGTCTATAGTCTAGTCTATAGTCTAGTCTATAGTCTAGTCTAGTCTATCTTAGTCTAGTCTAGTCTAGTCTATCTATAGTCTAGTCTATAGTCTAGTCTATAGTCTAGTCTATAGTCTAGTCTATAGTCTAGTCTATAGTCTAGTCTATAGTCTAGGTCTATAGTCTAGTCTAGTTAGTCTATAGTCTAGTATAGTCTAGTCTATAGTCTAGTCTATAGTCTAGTCTATAGTCTAGTCTATAGTCTATTCTATAGTCTAGTCTATAGTCTAGTCTATAGTCTAGTCTGTAGTCAAGTCCTAAGTCTAGTCTATAGTCTAGTCTCTAGTCTAGTCTATAGTCTAGTCTATAGTCTAGTCTATAGTCTAGTCTATAGTCTAGTCTAGTCTATAGTCTAGTCTATAGTCTAGTCTATAGTCTAGTCTAGTCTATAGTCTAGTCTATAGTCTAGTCTAGTCTATAGTCTAGTCTATAGTCTAGTCTATAGTCTAGTCTAGTCTATAGTCTAGTCTATAGTCTAGTCTATAGTCTAGTCTATAGTCTAGTCTATAGTCTAGTCTATAGTCTAGTCTATAGTCTAGTCTATAGTCTAGTTTAGTCTATAGTCTATTGTCTAGTCTATAGTCTAGTCTATAGTCTAGTCTATAGTCTAGTCTATAGTCTAGTCTAGTCTAGTCTAGTCTATCTATCTATCTATAGTCTAGTCTATAGTCTAGTCTATAGTCTAGTCTATAGTCTAGTCTATAGTCTAGTCTATAGTCTAGTCTATAGTCTAGTCTATAGTCTAGTCTATAGTCTAGTCTATAGTCTAGTCTATAGTCTAGTCTATAGTCTAGTCTATAGTCTAGTCTATAGTCTAGTCTATAGTGTAGTCTATAGTCTAGTCTATAGTCTAGTCTATAGCCTAGTCTATAGTCGAGTCTAGGCGAGGCGAAAGTCTAATTAGACTCTAGTCGGGCGAGGAGGAGCGAGAGAGCGAGCGAGGAGCGAGCGAGCGAGCGAGCGAGCGAGCGAGCGAGCGAGCGAGCGAGGAGCGAGCGAGCAGCGAGGACCGAGCGAGCGAGCGAGAGCGAGCGAGCGAGCGAGCGAGGAGCGAGCGAGCGAGCGAGCGAGCGAGCGAGCGAGCGAGCGAGCGAGCGAGCGAGCGAGCGAGCGAGCGAGAGAGCGAGCGAGCGAGGAGCGAGCGAGCGAGCGAGCGAGCGAGCGAGCGAGCGAGCGAGCGAGCGAGCGAGCGAGCGAGCGAGAGCGAGCGAGCGAGCAGCGAGCGAGCGAGCGAGCGAGCGAGCGAGCGAGCGAGCGAGCGAGCGAGCGAGCGAGCGAGCGAGCGAGCGAGCGAGCGAGCGAGAGAGCGAGCAGCGAGCGAGCGAGCGAGCGAGCGAGCGAGCGAGCGAGCGAGCGAGCGAGCAGCGAGGCGAGCGAGCGAGGAGCGAGCGCTGCATCTGAGCGAGCGAGCAGCGAGCGAGCGAGCGGAGCGAGCGAGGAGCGAGCGAGCGAGCAGCGCGCAGCGAGCGAGCGAGCGAGCGAGCGAGCGAGCGCGCGAGCGAGCGAGCGAGCGAGCGAGCGAGCGAGCGAGCGAGCGAGCGAGCGAGCGAGCGAGCGAGCGAGAGCGAGCGAGCGAGCGGAGCGAGCGAGCGAGCGAGCGAGCGAGCGAGCGAGCAGAGCGAGCGAGCGAGCGAGCGAGCGAGCGAGCGAGCAGCAGCGAGCGAGCGAGCGAGCGAGCGAGGAGCGAGCGAGCGAGCGAGCGAGCGAGCGAGCGAGCGAGCGAGAGAGCGAGCGAGCGAGCGAGCGAGCGAGCGAAGCGAGCGAGCGAGCGAGCGAGCGAGCGAGCGAGCGAGGAGCGAGCGAGGAGCGAGCGAGCGAGCGAGCGAGCGAGCGAGCGAGCGAGAGCGAGCGAGCGAGCGAGCGAGCGAGCGAGCGAGCGAGCGAGCGAGCGAGCGAGAGCGAGCGAGCGAGCGAGCGAGCGAGCGAGCGAGCGAGAGAGCGAGCGAGCGAGCGAGCGAGCGAGCGAGCAGCGAGCGAGCGAGCGAGCGAGCGAGCTAGCAGCGAGCGAGCGAGCGAGCGAGCGAGCGAGCGAGCGAGCGAGCGAGCGAGCGAGCGAGCGAGCGAGCGAGCGAGCGAGCGAGCGAGCGAGCGAGCGAGCGAGAGAGAGAGCGAGCGATCGAGCGAGCGAGCGATCGATCGAGGAGCGATCGAGAGATCGAGCGAGCGAGCGAGATCGAGCGAGCGAGCTAGCTATCGATCTATCTATCGATCTATCTATCATCTATCTAGCATCTATCTATCTATCTATATCCTATCTATCTATCTATCTATCTATCTATCTATCTCTATCTATCTATCTATCTATTATTATCTATCTATCTATCTATCCATCCATCCATCTTACTTCACTTTGTAAAAAAGTTTAAACAAAGTTCAATTACATTAAATTTCCCATCTCTGTTTATTACGTTTGTACTTGTTTTCTTCTTGTGTGCGTTTGTATGCTTGTGTGTTTTTCTTTTTGTTTGAAGTTTTAAAACATTTTTTGACGTTTTACTTTATTACCTTCAAAATTTTGTTTTAAATACATAATTCTGTTTAGTTTTTTTTTAAACATATCCACGAAAATTATGTTGATTTTAACAAAATTTATGTGTGTGTATATGTATGTTTAATTGTTAGTATATCAGTTTATTTGCTGAATGTTAATGAACTTTTGTACTAGTTTTATTTAAAATTGTGTTTCTTTTTTAAATAAAGAAAAAATTTAACTAAATTTTTAGTATTTCTTTTTGCCACTTTTGAATTTTGTTGGAAATTAAATGTTTTTGTTTTTTTTTATACATATTATAATATTCTTT